>NC_045958.1:128311206-128611206 GCF_010909765.2 Amblyraja radiata
ACGTTTCACAGAGTGCTGGAGTAACTCAGCGGGTCAGGCAGCATCTCTGGAGAACATGGATAGGTGACGTTTCACAGAGTGCTGGAGTAACTCAGCGGGTCAGGCAGCATCTCTGGAGAACATGGATAGGTGATGCTTTGCAGTTTCACTTTAGACAGAGATACAGTGCGGAAACAGGTCCTTCGGCCCAATGAGTCCTAATCAACCAGTGGTCAGCCTGGACAGTAGCATTATCCTACACACACAAGGGACAATTTACAATTTTACAGAGCCAATTAACCTCCAAACCTGCACATCTTTGGAATGTGGGATGAAACCGAAGCACCTGGAGAAATCCCATGCAGATCTCGGGGAGAACGTACAAACTCCGTACAGACAGCACCCGTAGTCGAGATAGAAACCGGGTCTCTGGCGCTGTAAGGTGGCTACTCTACCGTTGCATCATTGATCAGTACTGGTGTCAGGTGTTATGGGGAGAAGGTAGGTGACCGCACGCTATAGCGGCTCTGAACCGGCCCTAATGAGTGCCCCCGCACCCACCCCCTTTGGACAGTCTCCCTCAGATGGTCACGTCAATCAATTCAGCTTGTTTATTTATGTATTGTATTTATTTACCTTTCTTGTACATCAGTGGAGCTGCATACTAAATCTCGTTGCACTGACGTGCAATGACAATAAAAGATATATTATTATATTATATTAGCAGAATGGGGTTAGGAGGGTGAGAGAGATCAGCCGTGATTGAATGGCAGAGTAGACTTGACTAGGCTGAATGACCTAATTCTGCTCCTATGAACTAATGGACTTGTGATCACCCACTGCACTACCCCCATGTGACGTTCCTCTGTCTCATTGGCCATTGTTTGCTTTCTGGGCATTTTCTAGAAATGTATCTGCGCTGTTCCCAACGTTGGGCCAGAACCAGGGGCCACAGTTTAAGAATAAGGGGTAAGCCATTTAGAACGGAGACGAGGAAACACTTTTTCTCACAGAGAGTGGTGAGTCTGTGGAATTCTCTGCCTCAGAGGGCGGTGGAGGCAGGTTCTCTGGATACTTCCAAGAGAGAGTGTTTTGTTGATAAACGGAACACTCGACCTTCAACGGCCATTCGTGGGTCCAGTTGACGTTGACGTTATTAATTTGACGATCATTTGTTTGTAAACTGTCAGCATAGGCAGTCTTTGACTGTGTTAATACTCTATGTTTATTTTTATTTTTTGAATAAAAGTAGTTTCATAATAAAAAAAAAAAGAGAGAGCTAGATAGGGCTCTTAAAGATAGCGGAGTCAGGGGATATGGGGAGAAGGCAGGAACTGATTGGGGAGGATCAGCCATGATCACATTGAATGGCGGTGCTGGCTCGAAGGGCCGAATGGCCTACGCCTCCACCTATTGTCTATTGTTTCCCTCGCATTGGAACATAGGCAGTTAATAGCGGCGAGCATGGTATTCTGGATTTTCATGCAGCCATATCTCGACTTGTTTAAGCACTGATGTTGCTAATCCACTTGTAATAAATGCCATAATCCTTTAAATCCAAAGCTGCGCACACTGTAAGGATACATTCATATTCTATTATTTACATGCAAGATGTTGTCATAAGCGTCTAATGTCCTGTAATACAAAGATAGAAATAAAAACAGTCTCCAGAGAACATACTCGGATTAGTTTTTCTTTTAAGGGTTTGAAAATGGTAAGATTATCAGTGAAGCACTAGACTGGATCTTTTCACTTGACATTTAAAGTTTGCTTGTGGCTGAGTTTAGTTTAGTTCACAGATACAGCGCGGAAACAGGCCCTTCGGCCCCCCAGTCTGCACCGACCAGCGATCCCCGCACACTAACACAATCCAACACACACTAGGGACAATTTACATTTACACCAAGCCAATTAACCTACAAACCTGTACGTCTTCGGAGTGTGGGAGGAAACCGGAGCACCCGGAGAAAACCCACGCAGGTCACGGGGGGAACGTGCGAACTCCGTACTGACAGAGAAGCAGCTCAGATGTGAAGGAGCAGGGAAAATCAATTGGCCACACGGGACTTGATAACATATTGGTCACGGGGCCACTCTCTGGCAACCAGCCTCTCGAGGACAATTCTTACAGGGAAATCATTAAAGCTGCTGCCGAAAAAAAAACCTCATTGTTATTCATTAGCGGTGATCAAGCTATTTAATTGCGGGAGGAAAATTGTCATATTAGGAACATGAAAGTTAAAAGAACACCTTTCAGAATCATTTCTGGGAAGGGACTGCAGATGGCGGATTAAACCGAAGCCCAACGCATCACCGGTTCCTCACTCCCCTCCATTGAGTCTGTCCAAAGCAAGCGTTGTCTGCGGAGGGCGCTCAGTATCGCCAAGGACTGCTCTCACCCCAACCATGGACTGTTTACCCTCCTACCATCCGGGAGGCGCTACAGGTCTCTCCGTTGCCGGACCAGTAGGTCCAGGAACAGCTTCTTCCCTGCGGCTGTCACTCTACTCAACAATGTACCTCGGTGACTGCCAATTACACCCCCCCCACCCCGGACACTCCTCCCACAGGAAAAACACTATGTCTGTATACATGTAAATAGCTTTATTTATTGAAATCATATTCTATGTCGCTCTTCCAGGGAGATGCTAACTGCATTTCGTTATCTCTGTACTGTACACTGACAATGACAATTAAAGTTGAATCTGAATCTGAATCTGAATCTGAAGATAGACAATAGACAATAGGTGCAGGAGTAGGCCATTTGGCCCTTCGAGCCAGCACCACCATTCAATGTGATCATGGTTGATCATCCACAATCAGTACCCCGTTCCTGCCTTCTCCCCATATCCCCTGACTCCACTATTTTTAAGAGCCGTATCTAGCTCTCTCTTGAAAGCATCCTGAGAGCCTGCCTCTACTGCCCTCTGAGGCAGAGAATTCCACAGACTCACCACTCTCTGTGAGAAAAAGCGTTTCCTCATCTCCGTTGTAAATGGCTTACCCCTTATTCTTAAACTGTGGCCCCTGGTTCTGGACTCCCCCAACATCGGGAACATGTTTCCTGCCTCTAGTGTGTTCAAGCCCTTTACAATCTTATATGTTATAGATCTTATAGAGCATCTCTGGAGAGAAGGGATGGGGTACCCATTCCTTCTCTCCAGAGATGCTGCCTGTCTCGCTGAATTACTCCAGCTTTTTGTGTCTATCTGTGATTTATTGTTCAATGGTGGAATTGATGGGCTATGCTTGTGACATCTTGGCAAAAAATAAAATCATACATTCTACAGTTCAATTCTATTGATTCCAGGGAACATGTTCAACGTTCCATGTCCCAGAGTGATCAATGCTATTCCGCGCCCATGTGTAATTTTTATTTTTTTTTAGCTTCTCACTGGCACCTTACATCTCTGAGATCTGAAACTGTCAGCAGTTCCCACACATTAAGAAGTTCATCCCCATTCATTTCACTTTCGAAGAATGTGTTCAGTTCTGGGCACCATGTCAGTAGGAAAGATGTTGTCAAGATGGAAAGAACACAGAGATTTGCAAAGATGTTGCCAGGACTGAGCTCCAGGGAGAGGTTGAGCGGGCAGGAACTCTATTCCTTGGAGCACAGGAGGATGAGGGGTGATCTTATTATTATTAGGCCCCCTTCGGTCGTGGCTGACCATGGGTGTCTCCAGGGTGCTATTGCCTATATGGAGGACGCCTGTGCATGACTTTGTTTAACGTGGGGAGACTGGTGCACAGACAGCCACCCCACGGTCCTTGACAGATCTGGGTCAGGATCCAGTGGCATGGAGTCCAAGACAACCGGAGACCCTTTTATGCTGCAGCCTTCATCCGCCTTCCCAGCCGTTGTGACGCTCCACTAAGGTCAGCCATCGTCCTCCGCCTGTTCCACCGTTGAGGTCTTGGTTGGATTGCTCTTTGTCAGAGACCTCCCCCTCGACCTTACCGCCATGGGTGGCCCTACCAGGAGCATAGCTCCAGACGGCATCGTTCTCAGGATCTCGGGTCCACACAAGCTTCTCTACCACGACAAGGTGATAATCCACGGAGAATGTGTTCAGTACTTATAGAGGTGTATAAAATGATGAGAGCAGTAGATTGTGTAAATGCACGGCCCTTTGGACAGAGTAGAGGCATTATGTACCGGAGGACTTTGGTTTAAATAGAGGTGTGAACATTTAATTGGAACCTGCGGGGTACGTTATTATACAAGGGATGGTAGTTGTATGGAATGAGCTGCTGCAGAAGGTAGATGAGGCAGGTACTTTTATCACATCCAAGAGATATTTGGACAGGCGCATGGATAGGACAGGTTTAGAGGGATCACAATAATACTTTATTAGCCGAGTATTTATTTTATTTTATTTTATTTAACCTTTATTTAACCAGGAGAAGTCTCATTGAGATTAAAAATCTCTTTTACAAGAGAGTCCTGGCCAGGACAGGCAGCAGCACAGTTCCACAGTTACAGACAATAATTTAAAAACAACAGAGAACATATAAATAGAGTCACAGTCAGAACATCATCAAACAAAGCATGTACAGACAGAAGAGCCCGCTTCAACATCATTAAGAAGGGATTTAAATCTGTTTATAGAAACCAGCTCCTTAAGTTTCAGTTCATTCTGCAGCTGGTTCCATGCGAAGGAAGCAGCATAACTAAATGCCCTTTTCCCCAGTTCAGTACGGACTTTAGGTACAGTTAGTAAGAACAAGTCCTCAGAGCGGAGCTGATAAGTTCCTGTGCTTTTTCGAATTACATACTTCTGCAGGTATGAAGGAAGAACACCGAGGATAGTCTTATAAATAAGGATATGCCAGTGATGGAGTCTGCGGGTGGACAGGGCAAACATACGAGGAATTTAATTTACCAAGTCAGTCATACAAACAAAAAGCAACAGAACACACAAAATACATTTTAACATAAACATCCACCACAGTGACTCCTCCACATTCCCCACTGTGATGGAAGGCAATAAAACAGTTCAAATCTCTTCCCTTCTTTGCTCTCCCGCGGTCGGGGGCCTCGAGCCCTCCGTTGACGAGACGATCTCGACTCCCGTAGCCAGCTGCGTTAGGGCCCTCCGCATTGGGGCGATCAAGCTCCTGCATCGGGGGGATGTCAGCTCCCCTGCGCCGGGCGATCGAACCCCGCGTCGGGGCTGGTCGAGTCTCCGTTTCGTTGGAGCGTCCCGACATCCACGGCCTCTCCCGAGACTGCGAGCTCACGATGTAAACTCCACATGCTGCATGTGGAGCGATCTCAGGCAAGGTATCGGCTCCGATGTTAAGTCCACGCCCCGCGGTGGGGCTCAAAGTCAGTCCAAGGAGGCCTCCAGCTCCATCGATGGTAGGCTGCAGAACGACCGGAGATGCGACCCGAAAATAATCGAATCTCCGGCAAGGTAAGAAACTAAAAAAAAGTTTCCCCCGACCTACACCCCCTCTCCCCACATAAAACAAACCGGAGAACATTTACACAAACTTTTAAAACGCATTCAAAAAAAATTAAAAAGACGAAAAAAACAGACATTCGGCGGGGCTGCCAATGTTAGTTTGGATATGGGCCAAACGCAGGCAGGCGGGACTGGCGTAGGTGGGACATGTTGGTCGGTGTGGGCAAGTTGGGCTGAAGGGCCTGTTTCCATGGTCTAAGACTATAAAATGACAATTAACAACATAGAACTGGAAGGTAGACAAAAGTGTTGGAGAAACTGAGCGGGTGCAACAGCATCTATGGAGCATAGGAAATAGGCAACGTTTCATCCCGAAACGTTGCCTATTTCCTTCGCTCCATTGATGCTGCTGCAGCCGCTGCGTTTCTCCAGCACTTTTGTCTGCCTTCGATTTTCCAGCATCTGCAGTTCCTTAAATACATAGAATTGGAAATTTGGTATTGCAACATCTTGCAGCATCTTTCTCTGATAGTGCACACAAGTTCTGCCTTATTTTTCTATGTTATGTTTAGGTTTATTAATGTGACATGTACCGAGCTACAGTGAAAAGCTTTGTTTTGCATTCTATGCTAACAGATCAGATAATACTCTACATAAATGCAACCAGGTCCAACTCCAGTCCAATAGGTGGAGCAAAGGGGAAGATACAGAGTGCAGAATATAGTTCTCAGCATTGTAGCGCATCAGTTCCACAGACAAAGTCCAATGTCCGCAATAGGGTAGAGGTGAATCGGACAGTACCCTAGCTTATGGAAGGGCCGTTCAGAAGCCTGATAACAGAGGGGAAGAAGCTGTTCCTGAGTCTGGTGGTGCGCGCTTTCAAGCTTCTCTACCTTCTGCCGGACGGGAGCGGGGAGAAGAAGGAATGGCCGGGGTGGGACAGGGACAAGTCTTTGATGATGTCGGCTGCTTTCCCGAGGCAGCATGAAGTGTAGATGGAGTCAATGGTGGGGAGTGTGGTCTGTGTGATGGACTGGGCTACATCTACAATGGTGGGGAGTGTGGTCTGTGTGATGGACTGGGCTACATCTACAATGGTGGGGAGTGTGGTCTGTGTGATGGACTGGGCTACATCTACAATGGTGGGGAGTGTGGTCTGTGTGATGGACTGGGCTACATCTACAATGGTGGGGAGTGTGGTCTGTGTGATGGACTGGGCTACATCTACAATGGTGGGGAGTGTGGTCTGTGTGATGGACTGGGCTACATTTATAATTCTCTGCAATTTCTTGCGACCTTGGGCAGAGCTGTTCCCAAACCAAGCCGTGATGCGACCCAACTCTCTGCTATCTATGGTACATCTGTAGAAGTTTGTAAGAGTCACTGGATATTTGCCAAATTGTTTTCTGCTCCCCTGTTGTATATTCTTTATTCTCTGGAGCCGAGTTTTATTTCTATCTTTATATTGCAGGACATAAGACACTTCTGACAACATCTTGCATGTAAATAATGGAACCTCAGCACATACAAGGTGGCATCGTGGCACAGCTGCTAAAGCCTCAAACATCCCAAAGACGTGCGGGTTTGTAGGTTAATTGGTCCTCTGCAAAAATTGCCCCTTGTGTGCAGGGAGTGGATGAGATAACTGGATAACACAGAACTAGGCTGCTCAGGCTATCAATGGCCACAGCCTCAGAATAAAATGACATCCCTTTAAATAGGAGACAAGGAGGAATTTATTTCATCAGAGGGTGGTGAATCAGTGGAATTCATTGCCACAGAAGGCTGCAGAGGCCAAGTCAATGTTTAAGGCTGAGATAGATTGATTAGTACTGGTGTCAGGGGTTAAGTAAGTAAGTAAGTAAGTAAGTAAGTAAGTTTATTGGCCAAGTATTCACATACAAGGAATTTGCCTTGGTGCTCCGCCCACAAGTAACAACATGACATACAGTGACAGTCACGAATGACACAGAAAACACTAAACATTAATAATAATAAAACATTAATGATAAAACACCATTGATCAAGCATGTGAACCAACAAAATACCAGATCAAAGGGAGGCTACAGATTTTTGGCTGTTGAATAGAGCAACTTCTCGTGGATAAAATGCTGAGCCAAACCAGACCATGATGGAGAAGGTGAGAACAGACTCTACGATGGCCGTGTAGAATTGGACCATCATTGCCTGTGGCAGATTGTGTTTCCTCAGCTGCCGCAGGAAGTACATCCTCTGTTGTGCCTTTTTGACTGTGGAGTCGATGGTAGCCCCCCCACGTAAGGTCCTTGGAGATTATGGTTCCCAGGAACTTAAAAGACTCCACAGATGTGACTGTGGTGTTGTTGATGGTGAGTGAGGTGAGGGGGGGGGGAGCTCTCCTAAAGTCTACAATCAATTCCACTGTCTTAAGAGCATTGAGCTCCAGGTTGTTGCGATGGCACCAGGACACCAGCTGTGACATCTCCTGTCTGTAGGCAGATTCCTCCCCATCCAGGATCAGTCCAATCAATGTTGTGTCATCCGTAAACTTGAGAAGCTTGACAGAGGTGTGTGTGGAGGTGCAGTCGTTGGTGTAGAGAGAGTAGAGGAGAGGGGAGAGTACGCAGCCTTGCGGTGCTCCTATGCTGAGGGTCTGCGGATCCGAGGTGCTTTCCCAGCCTCACATGCTGCTTCCTGTCTGTCAGGAAGCTCGTGATCCACCGAGGGGTTCAGGCACAGTCAACTCGGAAAGTTTGGAGTGCAGTAGCTCTGGCACAATGGTGTTCAATGCAGAGCTAAAATCAACAAACAAAATCCTCGCATAGATCCCCTGGCGGTCTAGGTGCTGTAGGATGAAGTGCAGGCCCAGATTGACTGCATCATCCACAGATCTATTGGCCCGATATGCAAACTGCATAGGGTCCAGCAGGGGGATCATGATATGTTTCAGCTTGACCAGCACAAGCCTTTTGAGTGTCTTCATGACTTCATGACTACATGGGGAGAAGGCAGGAGAATGGAGTTCGGAGGGAGAGATAGAGATCAGCCGCGATTGAATGGCGGAGTAGACTTGATGGGCCGAATGGCCTAATTCTGCTCCTACATTTTATGAACTGGTAGACAGCGCGGACTCAGTGGGCCGAATGGCCTATTTCCTTGCTAGATCTCAAAACTAAATTAAACTAATCTTTACAGCTGAGCCTTTGTGTTTAATGGCTTTAGGTGTTTATTATATTGGATTAGCAAATTTACAGGATAAAGCTGCATGATTGATTATATTTATTCTTTGCTGAATAGAGTCCCTAACCGGATTTTAGTTTAGTTTAGTTCAGAGATACATGGTGCAAACTGGCCCTTCGGCCCACCATGTCCGCGCCGACCAGCGATCACCCGTACACTAGCACTATCTTACACATTAGGGACAATTTTCAATTTTACTGAAGCCAATTAACCTAAAAACCTGTATGTCTTTGGAGTGTGAGAGGAAACCAGAGCACCCGGAGAAAACCCACTCGGTTCACGGGGAGAACGTACAAATTCCATACAGGCTGCACCCGTAGTCAGGATTGAACCTGGGTCTCTGGCGCTGTGAGACTTCGGCCTGGCTTGCCCACACCAACCAACATGCCCCATCTACACTAGTCTCACCTGCCTGTGTTTGGCCCACATCCCTCTAAACCTCTCCTATCCATGTACCTGTCTAAACGTTTCTTAAATGTTGGGATGGTCCCAGCCTCAACTACTTCCGCCGGCAGCTCGTTCCATACACCCACCAGCCTCTGTGTGAATTGAGGTCCTCATTTATTTCCATTACACTTTAACCCAATTCCCATTGGAGAGGTCGGAATGCAGAAGGAACTGTAGATGCTGGTTTACACCGAAGATAGACACCAAAGGCTGGAGAAACATAGAAAATAGGTGCAGGAGTAGGCCTTCGAGCCAGCACCTCTATTCAATATGATCATGGCTGATCATCCAAAGTCAGTAACTTGTTCCTGCTTTTTCCCTATATCGCTTGATTCGGTTAGCCCTAAGAGCTAAATCTAACTCTCTCTTGAGAACATCCAGTGAAAGTTTTTCCTCATCTCAGTCCTAAATGGCCTACCCCTTATTCTTAAACTGTGACCTCTGGTTCTGGACTCCCCCGACATCAGGAACATGTTTCCTGCATCCACCTTGTCCAATCCCTTAACAATTTTACATGTTTCTATAAGATTGCCTCTCATCCTTCTAAATTCCAGTGAATACAAGCACAGTCAAGAGATTTTTATTGTCATGTGTCCCAGATAGAACAATGAAATTCTTACTTGCTGCAGCACAGCAGAATATGTAATTATAATAAATAATATAATAAAAACTCAAAAAAACATTAACAGTGCAATAATAATAATAAAGTGTTTTGTAGTTCGTCGCTCATGAGGTTTTAGCATTTAATAGCCTGATGGCTGTGGGGAAGAAGCTGTTCCTGAACTTGGACGTTACAGTTCTTAGGCTCCTGTACCTTCTTCCCGATGGCAGTGGTGAGATGAGTCCATTCTTTGGACCCGCCAACTCAGCGGGACAGACAGGCAGAACCTCTGGAGAAAACAGGAACAGGTGACGTTTTGGGTCGAGACCCCTCTTCAGCAGATCTTACCTGAGACGAGTTTTATTTCTACCTTTATATTGCAGGACATAAGACACTTCTGACAACATCTTCCATGTAAATAATGAAACGTCAGCACATACAAGGTGGCATCGTGGCACAGCTGCTAAAGCCTCTCACGTCCCAAAGACGTGCGGGTTTGTAGGTTAATTGGTCCACTGCAGAAATTGCCCCTTGTGTGCAGGGAGTGGATGAGATAACTGGATAACACAGAACTAGTGTGCACGGGCTATCAATCTGGGACGACAGATGGCACAATGGGCTAAGTGTTCGGCTGGCAACCGGAAGGTAGCTGGTTCGAATCCCGCTTGGAGTGCATACTGTCGTTGTGTCCTTGGGCAAGACACTTCACCCACCTTTGCCTGTGTGTGTGGATGTAATTATGTGAAGCACTTTGGGGTCAATGCAAGTTGACTAAATGTGCTATATAAATAAAGAAATTTAATTTAATTTAATTTATCAAGCCAATTAACCTACAAACCTGTACGCCTTTGGAGAGTGGGAGTGTGGGAGGAACCCGAAGATCTCGGTGAAAACCCACGCAGATCAGGAGGAGAACGTGCAAACTCCGTACAGAAAGCACCCGTAGTCGGGATTGAACCCGGGTTCTCTGGCGCTGCATTTTGCTGTAAGGCAGCAACTCTACCGCTGTGCCACCGTGACGGCCCATTGAATGGCAGTGCTGTCTCGAAGGGCCGAATGGCTTCCTACTGCACCCATTCTCTCTTGAGTAAAATGCCGGAATTTGCTCCTACTCGTCACAGCAAATCAAATCCGCTCAGAGATAATAGACAATAGGTGCAGGAGTAGGCCACACAGCACTGCCATTCAATGTTATCATGGCTGATCATCCCCAATCAGTACCCCGTTCCTGCCTTCTCCCCATATCCCCTGACTCCGCTATCTTTAAGAGCCCTATCTAGCTCCCTCTTGAAAACATTCAGAGAACCTGCCTCCACCGCCCTCTGAGGCAGAGAATTCCACAGACTCACCACTCAGATGAGTCTGTGAATGGTCTATTAAGCAGAGGGCAATGTTGATGACATGGCAAATATCTACGCTGACCTTCGATATGCAGAAATAATGCTCATTTGCGACCCATTCTTTCACAATTAACAAACAAGCCTTCCTATGTAGAGGGCCGTTCAGTTCAGCATCCTTGGCCTCTTTGATCTGATTTATAAGGTTTAAATGAAAAGCTTTTGCTGAGACGTGTACAGCTGGACGGCTTCATCGTTTACGACAGGAATGTGGCCCCGTTGATAATTGATTTCACCGTGTCGCAGGCTGCCCTCAGACTTTGCTGTGATCAAACGTGGTTAGTAGGTTAGCAAAGCACGATGACAACTGCGACTGGGCATGCCGGGGATCTCTTGACTAATGAAGCTGCTGTAGTGATGATTACTCGAGCAGTGCGTGGCATCTGGCTAATGTCTCTCACACAGCACTGATGTCAGGGGGACTCTGATGTATCGGGAGTCATATCTAAAGCAAACACAGGGATGATTAAAAGAAAATAGTTTGCCTCATTAGACCAAAGGTTCAGTTTTATTCCTTCAGCGAGGCCGGTTGCTGCATTTGGTCGAGGAAGTAGCAAATGTACCCAATTTCAACTGGAAACAAAATGCGAGACACAGAGACACAGACACACAGAGACACAGAAACGCAGAGACACGTAGACACGGAGACACGGAGACACAGAGACACAGATACACAGAGACACAGAGACAGAGAGACACAGAGACACAGAGACACAGAGACACAGAGACACAGAGACACAGAGACACAGAGACACGGAGACAGAGAGGAACAGTGACACTCAGAGACACAGAGACACAGAGACACAGACACACAGACACACAGAGACACAGTGACATAGAGACACACAGACACAGAGACACAGAGACACAGAGACACAGAGACACAGAGACACAGAGACACAGAGACACAGAGACACAGAGTCACAGACACACAGACACACAGAGACACAGAGTCACAGAGACACAGAGACACAGAGAAACAGTGACTCACAGAGAGACAGTCACAGAGACACAGAGACACAGAGTCACAGAGACAGAGTTACGGAGACACACAGCATGGAAACAGGTCCTTCAGCCCAATTTACCACACCTACTCGTCCCATGTCCACTAATCCCACGTACCTCTGGCAGCTTGTTCCATACACCCACCACCCTTTGTGTGAAAAAGTTACCCCTCAGATTCCTATTAAATATTTCCCCCCCTCACCATAAACCTGTGTCGTCAGGTCCTCGATCCCCCTACTCTGGGCAAGAGACTCTGTGCGTCTACCCGATCTATTCCTCTCATGATTTTGTACGCCTCTATAAGATCACCCCTCACCCTCCTCCACACGTGATCCACATCTCTCCGTTCTCTGTAGAACCGTGTGTCGGCACAGTTTTGGCGTCACGGTGGCGCCGCGGTAGAGTCGCTGCCTTACGGCGCCAGAGACCCGGGTTCCATCCTGACTATGGGTGCTGTCTGTATGGAGTTTGTACGTTTTTCTCCGTGACCTGCGTGGGTTTTCTCCGCCTAATGTGTAGGATAGAACGAGTGTGTGGGGTGATCGCTGGCCGGTGCAGAGGTGATGGGCCGAAGTGCCTGTTTCCACACTGCACCTTTAAGACTAAACTAAACCTTTGGTGAAAATTATTAAGTTTTGCCGCACTTGCAGCATAGCATTCATCTTTGGCCTTCCTGCTGTAGGAGAATGCCATTGTGGTTTGGGCAAGTTGGGCCAAAGGACAATAGACAATAGACAATAGGTGCAGGAGTAGGCCATTCAGCCCTTCGAGCCAGCACCGCCATTCAATGTGACCATGGCTGATCATCCACAATCAGTACCCCGTTCCTGCCTTCTCCCCATATCCCCTGACTCCGCTATCTTCAAGAGCCCTCTCTAGCTCTCTCTTGAAAGTATCCAGAGAACCGGCATCCACCAGAGAATTCCACAGACTCACAACTCTCTGTGAGAAAAAGTGTTTCCTCGTCTCCGTTCTAAATGGCTTACCCCTTAATCTTAAACTGTGGCCTCTGGTTCTGGACTCTCCCAATATCGGGAACATGTTTCCTGCCTCTAGTGTGTCCAAACCCTTAACAATCTTATATGTTGTTTCAATAAGAACCCCTTTCATCCATCTAAACTACAGACTCCACTGACTCCGCTATCTTCAAGAGCCCTATCTAGCTCTCTCTTGAAAATATCCAGAGAACCGGCCTCCACCGCCCTCTGAAGCAGAGTTTCTACAGTGCATGGCTCTCTAACACTATATTTTTGTGAATATCCCTGTTTTCTAATGCCGTGAAATATTACCACCAATCTTTGCTGTTCATTAGTTAGTGCTCATTAAAATCATGTATAAACATCCTTAATGATGAGATCCACATAATTATAACTGCATCCACTCATCTTCCTTCCACCACTACCGTGTAGTTATTTTCTTATCCAATTCCTGCTGCTTAATTTTTCTTGAGTTTTTTTTATTTTGGCTATATGTCTTTTATTAAGAACATTAACAAGTGTTTTATTTAAAGATCATAGTTAAATAGAAATGTTATTATAGACAATTAACAATAGACAATAGGAGCAGGAGTAGGCCATTCGGACCTTCGAGCCAGCACCGCCATTCAATGTGATCATGGCTGATCATCCACAATCAGTACCCCGTTCCTGCCTTCTCCCCATATCCCCTGACTCCGCTATTTTTAAGAGCCCTATCTAGCTCTCTCTTGAAAGCATCCAGAGAACCGGCCTCCACGGCCCTCATGACAAGGCAGAGAATTCCACAGACTTACAACCCTCTGTGTGAAAAAGTGTTTCCTCGTCTCCGTTCTAAATGGCTGACCCCTTATTCTTAAACTGTGGACCCTGGTTCTGGTAGTTGCACTAGTTTCACTGTCGTTGAGATTCATAGTCTGTGTAACCTGTTATCAACGAGCCCACAGCCAACACTGGGCCTTTGTGGGCTCCACCTTTTCCTGATCATCGTTACGCTTTACGTTACGAAGCGGGCAGATGCATGGCAGATGAAGTTTAATGCGGATAAATGTGAGGTTATCCACTTTGGTAACAAAAACAGGAAGGCAGATTACTATCTAAATGGCGTCAAGTTGGGAAAAGGGGAAGTACAACAGGATCTCGGGGTCCTTGTACATTAATCTATGAAAGTAAGCATGCAGGTACAGCAGGCAGTGAAGACAGCGAATGGCATGTTGGCCTTTATAACAAGAGAAATCGAATATCAGAGCAAAGAGGTCCTTCTGCAGTTGTACAGAGCCCTAGTGAGACCACACCTGGAGTATTGTGTGCAGTTTTGGTCCCCTAATTTGAGGAAGGACATTCTTGCTATTGAGGTGAGTGCAGCGTAGGTTCACAAGGTTAATTCCCGGGATGGCGGAACTGTCATATGCTGAGAGAATGGAGCAGCTGGGCTTGTACACTCTGGAGTTTAGAAGGATGAGAGGGTATCTCATTGAAACATATAAGATTGTTAAGGGTTTGGACACGCTAGAGGCAGGAAACATGTGCATCTCTGTGCATCTACCCGATCCATTCCTCTCGTGATTATTTGCACAGCTATAAGATCGGAATATAAGTAGTCTGCGTTAGAAACTATGGGGATTGTCATGAGAATGTATTTGTGGACAGAAATTGTGGGAAGGAGGAATACATTTTGAAGTGCTCTTGTGGTGAGAGCTTGTGAACTGAGTTTTTTACCAAATGCAAGACTTTTATTTATGAGCCATAACTCCAAAATAAGTGATCTATAATTAATGAAATATAATTAAGTTGTAAGTAAGGACCAGATCTTTGAGTCATGAGGTTTTCAGCAGGATTAGATGAAAAGGCAAGCGGGTGAAGATAGAGTTATCACAATAGGTCTATTCTGAATGAGTGCTTTGCCTGAAGCTAACAGCATGCCCCCGCACTGTTGGAGAATCTCACTTCATTGTTACCTCAATGGATGGTAAATAGGAGCCCAGGAGGCTGAGGGGGGAACTGACAGAAGTTTATAAATTATCTGATGGGAACATTGACGCAGCAGAATTGTAAATTGTCCCGTGTCGGCATAGGATAGTGCTCGTGTTAAGAATAAGGAGTAAGCCATTTAGAACGGAGACGAGGAAACACTTTTCCTCACAGAGAGTGGTGAGTCTGTGGAATTCTCTGCCTCAGAGGGCAGTGGAGGCAGATTCTCTGGATGCTTTCAAGAGAGAGCTAGATAGGGCTCTTAAAAATAGCAGTCAGGGGATATGGGGAGAAGGGGTACTGATTGGGGATGATCAGCCATGATCATATTGAATGGCAGTGCTGGCTCGAAGGGCCGAATGGCCTACTCCTGCACCTATTGTCTATTGTCTATTGTGTACAATACAATGTGGTCAAAGTCAAAGTCAATTTTATTCATCACATGCACCCGAAGGTTCAGTGAAATGAATTTGCCAGCAGCGATACACTTAAAAAGAACACACAATACACAATAAGATTTAACACAAACATCCACCACAGCATTCTTCACTGTGGTGGAAGGCAACAAAGTTCAGTCAGTCCTCCTCCTTGTTCATCCGTGGTCGGGGCCATGAACCCTCTGTAGTCGCCGTTACGGACAGCCGGATGTACAGGTCCTCTCATCGGGATGATCGAAACTCCGACTTCGGGACGGTCGAACGCACTCCGCGGCTTGGAGGTCCCAAATCGACACCTTCCTACCGGTGACCGCGGCTTCAGGATGTTATAGGCCGCAGGCCGGTGGCTGAAGCTCTTCTCCGGCGATCCCTAGTATATAAATTCCATCCATTATTATTATTATTATCCCTAGCGAGGGATCCCACACTCCGGATGGTAATTCCTCGCCGCGCCTGTGGATCGAAGCTCCGCAGACCGTGGCTTCAGGATGTAACAGCCCGCGGGCCAGTGATTGGAGCACTCCTCTCTGGCAACCCCCGGCAAGGGTTCGCCCATTCCGCGATGGGAAAGTCCATGCTGCACCCGCTGCTGAAACTCCGGGCCCGACTCCGGGAAAGGCCGCTCCAATCCATGGTGTTAGCCCGTGATGGAGGCGACATGGAAAAGTCACCTCTGTCGGAAACGGAAACCCCTTATAAGACATACCGAGAGACACTAAAACAAACATTTGGACATACTAAAAAAAGTCAAAATAACGAACAAGCTGCTGGCAGGGCAGCTGACTCGACCAAACTGGTAAGAAAGAATGGCAGATGCTGGTTTAAATCGAACGTAGACACAAACTGCGGGAGTAACTCAGCGGGACAGGCAGCAACATCTCTGGAGAGAAGGAATGGGTGACGTTTCGGGTCGAGAGCCTTCTTCAGACTGATGTCAGGAGAGGGGGTGGGACAAAGATAGAATGTAGTCGGAGATAGTAGGACTAGTGGGAGAACTGGAAAGGGGGAGAGGTTACGATATGGTACATTATGATACAATAGAACCTGATCTGTCAACAGCCATAAAAAAATGCAAAAGATATGAAACATGAAATTAAAGTGACGAGTGGAAAGGCTTGGGGGATGTGCAAAGATTGGGGGGTGGGGAGGGGAGTCAGTCTCAGTCTACCCCACGACAGAAGGGGGAGGAGGTGTGCAGTTTGATGGCCATAGGGAAGAAGGATCTTCCTTCAGAATTCACATTGAATGGCGGTGCTGGCTCGAAGGGCCGAATTGCCTACTCCTGCACCTATTGTCTATTGTCCATTGTCCATTGATCTCCTGTGGGGTTCTGTGCTGCATCTTGGAGGAACCAGTCTGTTGCTGAAGGTGCTCCTCAGGTTGACCAGTGCGTCATGGAGGGGGTGAGCTGTATTGTCCAGGGTGCTCCACAGTTTGAGGAGCATTCTCCCCTCCAAGACCATCTCCAGTGAGTCCAACTCCAACTCCGCCCTCAGGACGGGGCAGCCTTCCTAATGGGTTTGCTGATCCTGTTGGCGTCCGTTGCCTTCGCCCTGCTGCCCCGGCATACGGCAGCGAAGAAGTTGGCACAGGGTGATCGCTGGTTGGCATGGACTCGGTGGGCGAGAATCTTGAAGGGAACATTGGTATTGCCGCTGCTTTACAGCGCCAGAGACCCGGGTTCGATCCTGACCTCGGGTGCTGTCTCTGTGTGGGGTACGTACGTTCTCCCCCTGACCATATGTGTTTTCTCCCACATCCCAAAGACGTGCGGGTTTGTAGGTTAATTGCCCCTAGTGCGTATAGAATAGACGAGAGTAGTTCAATCCCGACTACGGGCGCTGTCTGTGTGGAGTTTGTACGTTCTCCCTGTGACCTGCGTGGGTTTTCTCCCAGATCTTTGGTTTCCTCCCACTCTCCAAAGACGTGCAGGTTTGTAAATTGGCTTGGTAAATGTAAAATATTGTCCCTAGTGTGTGTAGGATAGTGTTAGTGTGCGGAGATTACTGGTCGGTGCGGACCCGGTGGGCTGGAGGCCCTGTTTCTCCGCTGTATCTCTAAACTAAACCAAACTAAAAAATGAGAAAGTGGGATAAAATGGAACATATTGCAATAACATATGATCGGGTGATCAATAGTCATATGATCGGGTGATCAATAGTTATTTGGACGCTGGGCTGAAGGTCCTGTTTCCATGTTACATATATCTAAACTAAATCATTAAACAGTACGGGTGTCAGGGGTTATGGGGAGAAGGCAGGTGAAAGGGGTTGAGAGGGAGAGATAGATCAGCCATGATTGATGGGCGGAGTTGACTTGATGGGCCGAATGGCCAAACTCTTCACCTATCATATGAATTTATGACATGAATGTATTCATTTTTTTGTTCAATATATTATTTATTACAAACCTGTTATGCTGCTGCTGCTGCTGCATGTGGCATGTAAGAATTTCATCATTCGGTTTTGCGACATAAAGCCCCTGTCCCACTGTACGAGGTAATTCACGAGTTCTCACGAGTTTTCCTCTGATTCGAACTCGGAGAATGTCCGTAGCGGGTCCGCAGGAGTTCGTGGATGTCCCGTAGCGGCTCGTACGAGTAACAATTTTTTTCATCATGAGTATTTTTTTCTCGTGGACATTTTTCACAGTGTTGAAAAAACGTCACGAGTTTACCGGATGTCCCGAGTACCCACCGTTACTCATACGAGCCGCTAGGAGGCATCCACGAGTTCCTACGAACCCGCTGCGGACATTCTCCGAGTTCGAATCGGGGGGAAACTCGGGAGAACTCGTGAATTACCTCGTACAGTGGGACAGGGGCTTAAGGCAACAAAACATTCTTGAATCTTTCACCCTTCACCCTTGAGTATTGACACCTAATAATGCTTGACCTCTGTGTTATTATCTACCCAGAATCTTCGAAGCCTTCGTGAAGAAGTGACTACATTTGCCCAAGGAGCAAGACTGGGCCTGAATCACGGTTCCACTCAAAGGATTGGGAAAGAGATGCCTTGGAAATCTTGTCGGGTAAGAATCAAGGATTTTAGCTCCCACCTCCGAGAAAGTTTGATGTTGTACCAAAGATATAATCTGAAGTTAAAAGATTCACAAAATTAATCAGCCAGAAATCCAAAATGTATATTACCAGTTCTATGATGGAATTAGTCATAATTTTGGTTTTATAATGAAATATGCAATATGGTAAACACACTATTCCAAGTTGCCATAGGTCTTCTTCGTGTCCTAAAGGGCCTGTCCCACTTAGGAGACCTAAACAGCAACCTCTGGTGACCTTGCCCGCCACCAAAAAAAAAAAATCAAGGTCGAGGTGACCTGCAACCTCCCACCACCTCCCACGCACATGTTGGAAACCTTCCTCAACTATGAAGAAAATCGGCTTCGACTAGACCTGCGACTAAAAAATGATAGATTTTCAAAACTCAACCTATTTTTAGTTGAGGCCAGTTTTAATCATGATGAAAAAATAGCAGCAACCTAGATGAAGCCTCGACCACGTGGAAACCACTTGTGACCATTAGGGAGAGTGACCAAAACCTCCGGTGACCTCATGGAAACCTTGGGTGGTGGGCAAGGTCACAAGAGGTTGCTGTTTGGGTCTCCTCAGTGGGACAGGCCCTTTATGCTATATAGTGGCTCGCCACTGCTGTACACATCGTTGCGCTATCGGAGTGTTGAGTGCAAGGTCTGCAGTAGTGCATGGATTATCCAGCGATGGGCATTGCAGTAGGTGTTGCATTGTCTGGGTCTGTGGGCCACAGTCACAGGTTGTTGTACGCTCCATGTAGCCCCACTTGTGCATTGTCACCCTTGACCGCCTGACCCCGGTTTGCAGTCTGTTGAGACATCTCAATGTCATCAGATGTCTCATATCTCATGTCATAAGATTGTTAAGGGTTTGGACACGCTAGAGTCAGGAAACATGTTCCCGATGTTGGGGGAGTCCAGAACCAGGGGCCACAGTTTAAGAATAAGGAGTAAGCCATTTACAACGGAGACGAGGAAACACTTTTTCTCACAGAGAGTTGTGAGTCTGTGGAATTCTTTGCCTCAGATGGAGGCCGGTTCTCTGGATGCTTTCAAGAGAGAGCTAGATAGGGCTCTTAAAAATATGGGGAGAAGGCAGGAACGGGGTACTGATTGGGGATGATCAGCCACGATCAAATTGAATGGCGGTGCTGGCTCGAAGGGCCGAATGGCCTACTCCCGCACCTATTGTCTATTGTCTATTGGTGTGCCCATCTTGGTGGAAATAGGGACAGTGGATAGTCTGTTCTGCCACATCTGGAGGCCAGCTTCAGTTGGTGTTGTTTCTAATGGGGTGGCGCTGGTTAGGGAGTTCTTATGGGATTTTAACCACCTAAGAGGGGCCACACGGTTGTGTAATGTGTGTCTATCGTCTGTCATATCTAAGGCAGAGGTAGATAGATTCTTGATTAGTACGGGTGTCAGGGGTTATGGGGAGATGGCAGGAGAATGGGGTTGAGAGGGAAACACAGAACAGCCATGATTGAATGTTGGAGTAGACTAGATGGGCCGAATGGCCTAATTCTGCTCGTGGAAGTTATGACCTTATGAATTTATGAATTGATCATCTGAATTACAATCCAGGAGATGAATCACTCACTGTGTTTATGAGCCAGGGCCGAATAGATTCTTATGTACACACGCAGTAAAAACAGCTCTCTATAAATTAGACACAACCCATTTTACAGGAATCATTATTTAATCTGCTGCAATATATTTTATGCAAGATTGTAATGGCTTTTTTCTGAAGGCAATGCATTTACTGCTTATGATGGTTTATGATGCCTCAAAATGGAATCCTTCAAGCTACCTGATGGAAATGTGAATTGCATGAGTATTAAAGCTACCTTAAGACACTGGCTTGTGCACTCTGGAGTTAAGAAGGATGAGAGGATATCTCATTGAAACATATAAGATTGTTAAGGGCTTGGACACGCTAGAGGCAGGAAACATGTTCCCGATGTTGGGGGTGTCCAGAACCAGGGGCCACAGTTTAAGAATAAGAGGTAAGCCATTTAGAACGGAGACGAGGAAACACTTTATCGCACAGAGAGTGGTGAGTGTGTGGAATTCTCTGCCTCAGAGGGCGGTGGAGGCCGGTTCTCTGGATACTTTCAAGAGAGAGCTAGATAGGGCTCTTAAAGATAGCGGAGTCAGGGGATATGGGGAGAAGGCAGGAACGGGGTACTGATTGGGGATGATCAGCCATGATCACATTGAATGGCGGTGCTGGCTTGATGGGCCGAATAGCCTACTCCTGCACCTATTGTCTATTGTCTATGGACATTTACGAAAATTGATAGCACAACCAACATGTTAAAATAAATTGAGTCTGAAGAAGGGTTCCGATGTAAAGCCTCGCCCATCTATGTTCTCCATCGATGCTGCCCGATCAACTGAGTTACTCCAGCACTCTGTGTCTATCTCTGGCAGCTCGTTCCATACACCCACCACCCTTTGTTTGAAAAAGTTACCCCTCAGATTCCCATTAAATCTTTCCCCCCTCACCTTAAACCTATGTCCTCTGGTCCCCGATTCCTCTACTCTGGGCAAGAGACTCTGTGCGTCTACCCGATCTATTCCTCTCATGATTTTATACACCTCTATACGATTACCCCTCATCCTCCTGCGCTCCAAGGAATAGAGACCCAGCCTGCTCAACCTCTCCGTGTGGCTCTAGTCCCAGCAACGTCCTTGTAGATCTTCTCTGCACCCTTTCCAACTTGACAACATCTTTCTTAAAACATGGTGCCCAAAATGTTGTACACGTCTTGCTGCTCATCTGTAAGAGAATTCCTCCAGGGACTTACAAGGTCATGGGGAGGAGTGCAGCAGAATCTGATTGAGAGGGAGATATAGAACAGCCACGATAGAATAGATTTGATGGGCCGAATGGCCTAATTCTGCTCATATGACTGATGGTCCTTTATGGTCTGTGGCACTGGTCACAATGGCCACACTGGCACTGGTATGGTGAACTCACAGTAGGCTTTATTCCCAATATGGTAGATCAGAGACAAGATGATCCAGGTCTACATAGAGGCCATCAGGTGGATCCCAGCATCGTCACTGAGGATCACCTCACCGTCAATAAGAGGCCTTCCTCTGTCTCCCTCTTTGCTTCCCTCCCTCCCTTCCTCCCCCCTCCTCCCCATTCCTCCCCCCCCGCCTTCCTCCCACCCCCCCTTCCTCCCCCTCCTCTTCCCCCCTCTCTTCCCCCCCTCACCGCCCCCTCTCCCCCCCCCCCCCCACTCTGCAGGAGTAGGCCATCAGCCCTTTGAGCCAGCACCGCCATTCAATGTGATCATGGCTGATCATCCCCAATCAGTACCCCGTTCCTGCCTTCTCCCCATATCCCTTGATTCTGTCACAGGTCCTACACATGTACCGATATATATTAGTCACTGTGCTATCGTAGCTGTTCCAATGTGTCTAATATGAACAAGCAAAAATAAATCAGTACTAAAACCAGTATTAAAATGTGTTAGAAAGGTGTTTATGGCAGAAGCTCATAAGTTCTAGCCCTATTCGGCCCATCGAGTCTACTCCGCCATTCAATCATGGCTGATCTATCTCTCCCTCTCAACCCCATTCTCCTGCCTTCTCCCCATAACCCCTGACACCCGTACTAATCACAAATCTGTCTGTCTCTGCCTTAAAAATATCCACTTACTTGGCCTCCACAACCGTCTGTGGCAATGAATTCCACATATTCACCACCCTCTGGCCAAATAAATTCCTTCTCATCTGCCTTCTAAACGTACGTCCTTTTATTCTGATGCTGTGACCTCTGGTCCCTGACTCTCCCACTGGTGGAAACAAAGAGGCTGCACGGTGGGGCAGCGGTAGAGTTGCTGCCTTACGGCGCCAGAGACCCGGGTTCCATCCTGCCCACGGGTGCTCTCTGTACGGAGTTTGTACGATCTCCCCGTGACTTGCATGGGTTTTCTCCGGGTGCTCCAGTTTCCTCCCACACACCAAAGACGTAATGGTCTGTAGGTTAATTGGCTTCTGTAAATTGTCCCCTGGTGTGTGTAGGAATGTGCCAGTGCAAGTTAGTGAGCCGAAAACCTATTTCCATGCTATAGCTCTAAACTTACAAAATTCTTAAGGGGTTGGACAGGTTAGATGCAGGAAGATTGTTCCCGATGTTGGGGAAGTCCAGAACAAGGGGTCACAGTTTAAGGATAAGGGGGAAGTCTTTTAGGACCGAGATGAGAAAAACATTTTTCACACAGACAGTGGTGAATCTGTGGAATTCTCTGCCTCAGAATGTAGTTGAGGCCAGTTCATTGGCTATATTTAAGAGGGAGTTAGGTGTGGCCCTTGTGGCTCAAGGGATCAGGGGGTATGGAGAGAAGGCAGGTACAGGATACTGAGTTGGATGATCAGCCATGATCATATTAAATGGCGGTGCAGGTTCGAAGGGCCGAATGGCCTACCCCTGCATCTAGTTTCTATGTTTCTATGTTTCTATGTAAAGCCAGCAAAGTCTGATTGAAGGTAGCCTGAAATGCTGGAGAAACTTAGCGGGTGAGGCAGCATCTATGGGCCGAAGGAAATAAGCGACGTTTCGAGTTGAAACGGGTTCAGGTTGCCTATATCTGAAGAAGAGTTTCGACCTGAAACGTTGCCTATTTTCTTTGCTCCATAGATGCTGCCTAACCCGCTGAGTTTCTCCAGCATTTTTGTCTACCTTCGATTTTTCCAGCATCTGCAGTTCCTTCTTAAACACAAAGTCTGATTAAAGATAGTCCGAGGGTCTCCAATGAGGTAGATAGTATTTCAGGACTGCTCTCTGGTTGTGGTAGGATGGGTCAGTTGACAGTCATACCAACAACACCGGCATTTAAAAAAGTTTCAAATTCTAAAACTATGCGTCAGATCTGTCAGTGTGTGTGTGTGAAGAGGAAAAAATGGTCGATACTTTGCCTTACATATGACATATGATAATCTGTTGCCACCCATACCCAGAGAGTTTACAGAATGTTTTATGCATCTATATTTGCTACTATTGAGAGGGAAAATCTATGTAGATTTATTGCACTGTCTTCTTGAGGAATGCATTTACAATGTCATATAAATAATAAATGGTTTGACTCTGAAGAGAGACCAAAACAACGCAAAAGAATAGTGTTTGCCTGGTTTAGTTTAGTTTAGTTTAGATGTATCTAATTCACATGTTTAATCAATAATGTTTTATTATTAATGTTTAATGTTTTATGTGTCATTCCTAACTGTCACTGTATGTCACGTTGTTACTTGTGAGCGGAGCACCAAGGCAAATCCCTTGTATGTGAATACTTGGCCAATAAACATACTTACTTACTTACTTAACCGCTGACATCAGTACTTACTTACTTACTTAACCGCTGACAACAGTGGTGTCGTCAGCGAACTTGATGATGGAGTTCGCACTGTGACCGAAGATCTCGGAGAAATCCCACACTTCGGACTTCTTGCAACTCGACAAGATTCTGAAAGAAAAGGTAAACATCAAGAGACCATAGACAATAGGTGCAGGAGTAGGCCATTCAGCCCTTCGAGCCATTCAATGTGATCATGGCTGATCATCCCCCAATCAGTACCCCGTTCCTGCCTTCTCCCCTTATCCCCTGACTCTGTTATCTTTAAGAGCCCTAGCTAGCCCTCCCTTGAAAGTATCCAAAGAACCGGCCTCCACCACTCTTAGCCACAGACTCACAACTCTCTGCGAGAAAAAGTGTTTCCTCGTCTCCGTTCTAAATGGCTTACTCCTCATTCTTAAATGATGTGAACTTGGAATGAGTGAATGAATGGAAGATTTTAATTCAGAGATACAGTGTGGAAAACAGACGCTTCAACCCCCCGAGTCCATGTCAACCAGCGATCACCCCATACCCTAGTTCTATCCTACACACACTGGGATTTACAATTTTACCAAGCCAATTGACCTACAATCCTGTAGGTCTTTGGAGTGTGGGAGGAAACTGGAGCACCCGGAGAAAACCCACGCAGGTCACGGGGAGAACCTACAAACTTTGGTCCCCCAGTGCCACAGTGTTGGAGGAAACCGGAGCACTCGGAAAATGCACACGCGGTCATAGGTAGAACGTACAAACTCCGTACAGACCCATAGTCAGGATCGAACCTGGGACCCCTGACATTGTAATGGGCCTGTCCCAGTTAGGTGACTTCTTAGGCGACTGCAGGAGACTCTGCGGTGAGTCGCCGGGGAGTCGCCTTCGTGGTAGCGAGGAGCCCCCGCATTCTGGGAACTAGTCGCGGCCTCATTATGGTCGCTGCGGATGTTTCAACTTTGAAAAATTAGCGGCAACCGAAATGAAGCCGCCATGGAGAGTAGCGAGGATTCTTGAGCTGTAGGTGGGTAGCCAGGTTCTCGGATGTTGGAGCCGGTGCTGACCGGTGAATTTAATTGGCTCATTGGGAGAAAAAAATGTAAGCAGTAGTTTTCAGAACCAAGGATAACCGACCGGTAATGTTAAATGTCCGCCGAGCTTCACATCCGTGTATCTCTGGCTTCTTAAAAGTTGTCTGGCTTCTTAACAGCTGTCTCCTGCTCCCTCCTTCTCCCCCCTTCTCTCCCTCCCCCCCCCCCCCCCCCCCCCCGACCCCCTTTTAAAGGACTTACCATACACTGTGCTAGCTGTCTTAACGGCATGTCCCACTTGGGTGTCATTTGCGCGTCATTTACGCAACATCATTTAGGCATTACGCGCGCATGGTGCGTGGTGACGTGGGCAGTGACGAGCGGTCCCATGCGGCCGCCCCAGGATTTTGGGATTCACAAAATCTTCACGCGCCACCTGACCATTCGCGCGTAAATGACGCCCAAGTGGGGCAGGCCCTTTAATTACAGCGCCAACCTTCCTGTTCATCGCGGTTGAACAGAACAGGCCCTTTAATTACAGCGCTCCCCCCGCTTGCCCTGTCCCCCGCCTGCATAACGGGCTGGTGAAGGAAGCTGTGTGTGTGTGTGTGTGTGTGTGTGCGTGCGTGCGTGCGCACGTGTGGGTGTGGGTGTGTGTGTGTGTGTGCATGCGTGTGGTGTGTGTGTGTGTGCGTGTGAGTGTGGGTGTGTGCGCATGTGTGTGTGTGTGTGTGTGTGTGTGTGTGTGTGTGTGTGTGTGTGTGTGTGTGCGCGCACGCATGTGCGTGTGTGTGTGTGTGTGTGTGTGTGTGTGTGTGTGTGTGTGTGTGTGTGTGTGTGTGGGGGTGCGTGCGTGCGCGTGGGTGTGTGTGTGTGTGTGTGTGTGTGTGTGTGTGTGTGTGTGCGTGCGTGCGTGCGTGCGTGCATGCGTGCGTGCGTGCGTGCGTGCGTGTGTGTGTGTGTGTGTGTGTGTGTGTTCCACTCTGACAGTCGCCAGCAGTTGCCTGAAAAATGGCCTAAGTGGGAAAGATTTACCGGGGCACATCATGGGGTCAAAAAACAACATATCCATTTGTTGAGCCCATTTTTAGGAACCTAACAAAGTTACATAGCACAGTGTCAGGTGCTCTACATCGGTGAGACCATGCTTAGGCTTGGCGATCGCATCACCCAACACCTCCGCTCGGTTCGCACTAACCAACCTGATCTCCCGGTGGCTCAGCACTTCAACTCCCCTTCCCATTCCGAATCCGACCTTTCTGTCCTGGGCCTCCTACATGGCCAGAGTGAGTCGCACCGCAAATTGGAGGAGCAGCACCTCATATTTGGCTTGGGTAGTTTACACCCCAGCGGTATGAACATTGACCTCTAATTTCAGGTAGTCCTTGCTATCTCCCTCCTTCCCCTCCCCTTCCCAGCTCTCCCACAGCCCACTGTCTCCACCTCTTCCTTTCTTCTCCCCCGCCCCCCCCCCCACATCAGTCTGAAGAAGGGTCTCGACCCGAAACGTCACCTATTCCTTCGCTCCATAGATGTTGCTTCACCCGCTGAGTTCCTCCAGCATTTTTGTCTACCTTCGATTTTTCCAGCATCTGCACTTCTTTCTTATACATACCACATACAGTATATTGTTCGCGAATGCAAGTAAGTAAGTAAGTAAGTTTATTGGCCAAGTATTCACATACAAGGAATTTGCCTTGGTGCTCCGCCCACAAGTAACAACATGACATACAGTGACAGTTACGAATGACTCAGAAAACACTAAACATTAATAATAATAAAACATTAAAGCCCCTGTCCCACTGTACCGAGGTAATTCATCAGTTCTCCCGTGTTTCCCGCTGATTCGAACTCGGAGAATGTCTGTAGCGGGTCCATAGGAGTTCGTGGATGCCCCGTAGCGGCTCGTACGAATAAAAAGTAACAATTTTTTTCATCACGATTATTTTTTTACACGTGGACATTTTTCCCAGGATGACAAAACGTCACGAGTTTACCGGATTTCCCGAATACCTACAGTTAGCATTACGTGACATCCACGAACTCCTACGGACCCGCTACGTATATTCTCTGAGTTCGAATCGGGGGAAAACTCGGGAGAACTCTTGAATAGCTCGTACAGTGGGACAGGAGCTTTTTGATACGTTTGCCAAAAAAGGTTAAGAACCACTGCTCGAAACGAAACTAATAGATAATAGACAATAGGTGCAGGAGTAGGCCATCTGGCCCTTCGAGCCAGCACCGCCATTCAATGTGATCATGGCTGATCGTCCCCAATCAATAGACAATAGACAATAGGTGCAGCAGTAGGCCATTCGGCCTTTCAAGCCAGCACCACCATTCAATGTGATCATGGCTGATCATCCACAATCAATACCCCGTTCCTGCCTTCTCTCCATATCCCCTGACTCCGCTATCTTTAAGAGCCCTATCTAGCTCTCTCTTGAAAGCATCCAGAGAACCTGCCTCCACCGCCCTCTGAGGCAGAGAATTCCACAGACTCACAACTCTGTGTGAGAACAAGTGTTTCCCTGTCTCCGTTCTAAATGGCTTATCCCGTATTCTTAAACTGTGGCCCCTGGTTCTGGACTCCCCTAACATGTTTCCTGCCCCTAGCGTTTCAATGAGACCTTCTAAACTCCACTAAACTAAACTAAACTAATCTAAACTACACACTGCAAGTCAGCATCTTATTTTAAGTCCCCAGTTACATTTTGATCATTCAGATGAAATGATGATGCTCCTGTTTGGTGCATTGAAGATCACATAAACCTCTCTTTCACTTGAAAGACCAAAACGTGGAGGATATAAGGGGAAGTACTAAAATATTCCCTCTATTGGCTGTGGGAGGCCACATCATGGATTCATTCCGCACATCTAATGAACAAAATTATATTACATATGGAAGCATCATACTGAGGAACCTAAGGTGAAAAAAGCAACATGATATCTGAAAATCAATGGCGTAGCTGTAATCCTTCGCTTTCTTGTTTCTCAATTAAAGTTAATCTTCAACTAAATTGACCCAAAGTTGTGTCGGATGAATAATGGAAAAGTTTGGAACGAGTTGACAACAACTGTGGAATTCTCTGCCTCAGAGGGCGGTGGAGGCAGGTTCTCTGGATGTTTTCAAGAGCGAGCTAGATAGGGCTCTTAAAAATAGTGGAGTCAGGGGATATGGGGAGAAGGCAGGAACGGGGTACTGATTGTGGATGATCATCCATGATCACATTGAATGGCGATGTTGGATCGAAGGGCCGAATGGCCTTCTCCTGCACCTATTCCCTATTGCCTATTGATCTATAATAAGATTGGAAGCATGAGAAACAGCAAAGGTGCTGGACAGGGAAAACACACTTAGACAGGCACGTTGATGGGATACGTATTTGAGGGATACGGGCCAAACGCAGGCAGGTGGAACTAGTGTAGGTGGGGCATCTTGGCTGGCATGGATGAGTTGGGCCAAAGGGCCTGTCTGCATGCAGGATAACTGACAGGTGGAAGTGAGGAGGTCGCTGCCGTGGGAAGGAACAATGAGGACCCGGTGTTGGGGGATGGGCGTGAGGAAGGGGGATGGGGGAACTGGTGTGGGTGGGGGGGGGGCGAGGATTGTAACTTTGCCCCTTGTATCAGTGTCCTTTTTGTGGTGACTATTTTCATACTTTGGGCCCAGAGTCCGCGCCGACCAGCGATCCCCGCACACAAACACAAACTAAGGGCGATGTACAATTTTACCCAAGCCAATTAACCTACAAACATGTACGTGGTGGGAGTGTGGGAGGAAACCGCAGATCTCGGAGAAAACCCACGCAGGTCACGGGGAGAACGTGCTAACTCCCTACAGACAGCACCCGTAGCCATGATAGAAACATAGAAATTAGGTGCAGGTGTAGGCCATTCGGCCCTTCGAGCCTGCACCGCCATTCAATATGATCATGGCTGATCATCCAACTCAGTATCCCGTACCTGCCTTCTCTCCATACCCTCTGATCCCCTTAGCCACAAGGGCCACATCTAACTCCCTCTTAAATATAGCCAATGAACTGGCCTCGACTACCCTCTGTGGCAGGGAGTTCCAGAGATTCACCACTCTCTGTGTGAAAAAAGTTCTTCTCATCTCGGTTTTAAAGGATTTCCCCCTTATCCTTAAGCTGTGACCCCTTGTCCTGGACTTCCCCAACATCGGGAGCAATCTTCCTGCATCTAGCCTGTCCAACCCCTTAAGAATTTTGTAAGTTTCTATAAGATCCCCTCTCAATCTCCTAAATTCTAGAGAGTATAAACCAAGTCTATCCAGTCTTTCTTCATAAGACAGTCCTGACATCCCAGGAATCAGTCTGGTGAACCTTCTCTGCACTCCCTCTATGGCAATAATGTCCTTCCTCAGATTTGGAGACCAAAACTGTACGCAATACTCCAGGTGTGGTCTCACCAAGACCCTGTACAACTGCAGTAGAACCTCCCTGCTCCTATACTCAAATCCTTTTGCTATGAAAGCTAACATACCATTCGCTTTCTTCACTGCCTGCTGCACCTGCATGCCCACTTTCAATGACTGGTGTACCATGACACCCAGGTCTCGCTGCATCTCCCCTTTTCCTAGTCTGCCACCATTTAGATAGAACCCGAGTCTCCGGCGCTGTGAGGCAGCAGCTCTACCCGCTGCGATTCCGTGCCGCCCCTAGTGTGTCTGAAGTTTGTGAGATTATTCTGTTACGGGTTTTTCACCAACGATGACTCCCTCTGCTAAAAAACACTGCTTTAGGGAATAATAATAATAATAATGGATGGGATTTATATAGCTCCTTTCTAATACTCAAGGCGCTTTACATCGCATTATTCATTCACTCCTCAGTCACACTCGGTGGTGGTAAGCTACTTCTGTAGCCACAGCTGCCCTGGGGCAGACTGACGGAAGCGTGGCTGCCAATCTGCGCCTACGGCCCCTCCGACCACCACCAATCACTCACACACATTCACACACATTCACACACAGGCAAAGACTAATCTCATCGATTATTGCCCATTAAAAAACAATCGAGGATATAAAGTCCCAAATGGAAGCATAGATAGGACTGATTAGCTTGGGCTTCCCACCAGGCTTGTAGCACAATGGTTAAAGGATTGGATTAGCAACCGAAGCTCTGGAGTATCAATCCAGTGGTGTGAGTTCTAATCCCGTCATGAGATCTGTTAATCAACAATGGGGCGGGCACGGTGGCAGCGTCAGGGACCCGGGTTCCATCCTGACCACGGGCGCTGTCTGTACGGAGTTTGTCCGTTCTCCCCGTGGCCAGCGTGGGTTTTCTCCGGTGTGCGGGGATCGCTGGTCGGTGCAGACTCGGTGGGTCTGTTTCCACATTGTCTCTGAACGAAGCAGTGTGGATGGATGCGAAAGCTTAAAACAGATTTAATTGGGAATCTGATGGGTAATTATTTCACACAAAGAGTGGCGGGTGCATGGAGCGAGTTGCCATCTGTCATTGTTGAGGCTGGGACTATCCCAACATTTAAGAAACAGTTAGACAGGTATCTGGATAGGACAGGTTTGGAGGGATATGGACCAAATGCAGGCAGGTGGGACTAGTGTAGATGGGACATGTTGGTCGGTGTGGGCAAGTTGGGCCGAAGGGCCTGTTTCCACGTTGTATTCCACCAAGATGCGGGACAGAACGCAACAGGAGATCCTTCTTCTTGTACAACTCCTCCCCATCTATCGTATCGTATTGTATTGAATTCTCTGCCTCAGAGGGCGGTGGAGGCTGGTTCTCTGGATGCTTTCAAGAGAGAGCTAGATAGGGCTCTTAAAAATAGCGGAGTCAGGGGATTTGGGGAGAAGGCAGGAACAGGGTACTGATTGGGGATGATCATCCACCTAGGAACTCAGGTGGTCAGGCAGCACCTGTGGCAGGAATGGATGGATGACGTTTTGGGTCGGTTTGCCTCAGGCTGGAGAAGGATCCTGCCCGAAACGTCACCTGTCCATTCTGTCCACGTCGAGAGTGATCTATTGTCCTCTGCTCCGACACGGAACAATGAAATTCTTACTTGCAGCAGCACAAGAGAGTGGTGAATCAGTGGAATTCAGAGGAAAGGGGGAAGCCATTTAGAACGGAGACGAGGAAACACCTTTTCTCACAGAGAGTGGTGAGTCTGTGGAATTATCTGCCGCAGAGGGCGGTGGAGGCCGGTTCTCTGGATACTTTCAAGAGAGAGCTAGATAGGGCTCTTAAAAATAGCAATCAGGGGATATGGGGAGAAGGCAGGAACAGGGTACTGATTGGGGATAAATCAGCAATGATCACATTGAACGTGGTGAGGCAGCATCTAAGGAGAGTCTGAAGAAGGGTCTCGACCCGAAACGTCGCCTCTTCCTTCTCTCCGTAGATGCTGCCTCACCCGCTGAGTTTCTCCAGCAATTTCGTCTACCTGTATTGAATTCAGTCACTTTTCGCTGTACCTTCTTCCCGATGGCAGGGGTGGGGTGAGAGCGTGGCCAGGGTGATGCTCAGTGGATGTGAGCTCTGGAGAACAGCTAGCATCGGTCAGGTAGGCGTTGCTAATGCCCTAACTTGAGGAAGGACATTCTTGCTATTGAGGGAGTGCATAGTAGGTTCACCAGGTTAATTCCCGGGATGGCGGGACTGTCATATGCTGAGAGAATGGAGCGGCTGGGCTTGTACACTCTGGAATTTAGAAGGATGAGAGGATATCTCATTGAAACATATAAGATTATTAAAGGGTTTCAACATTTTTTAAATTTTCAGAGACCTGCTGCGACTATGACGAGTGCCGGCAACTCGCCGAATAAAAATTGCGTAAGTGGGTCAGACACTTTATACGCTCAATGTCGACACTGAACCAGGAGGCCAACACCAGCCACCACACAGTTTGCATCCCAATATGAACCCATACTATTCCCAGCACTTGACTTTGCAGTCAATAGACAGCCGTACTGTGAGGCCATCAAATTGTCTCACGCAACATAGAACATAGAACAGTACAGCACATGACCAGGCCCTTCGGCCCACAATGTTTTAGCAACAATAGACAATAGGTGCAGGAGGAGGCCATTCGGCCCTTCCAGCCTGCACTGCCATTCAATGTGATCATGGCTGATCATCCCCAATCAGTACCCCGTTCCTGCCTTCCCCCCATATACCCTGACTCCGCTATTTTTAAGCCCTATCTAGCTCTCTCTTGAAAGCATCCAGAGAACCTGCCTCCACCGCCCTCTGAGGCAGAGAATTCCACAGACTCACCACTCTCTGTGAGGAAAAAGTGTTTCCTCGTCTCCGTTCTAAATGGCTTACTCCTTATTCTTAAACTGTGGCCCCTGGTTCTGGACTCCCCCAACATCGGGAACATGTTTCCTGCCTCTAGCGTGTCCAAACCATTAACAATCTAATTTGCAGTGTATTGAGTTAGGCAAAGTCAATGGCGGGGAAACCTATAGAAGGAAACCAAAATGATTTGGTACAGTCACAGTGTCATATACTAGAGGAAACAGGCCCTTCAGCCAAACTTGCCCACACTGCCCAAATGCCCCATCTATACTAGTCCCACCTGCCTGCGCTTGGTCCATATCCCTCTAAACCTGTCCGATCCATGTACTAACTGTTTCTTAAATGTTGCGATAGTTCTTGCCTCAACTACCTTCTCTGGCAGCTCGTTCCATACACCCACCTGTGTGGAAAAGTTACCCCTGAGATTCCTACTAAATCTTTCCCCCCTCACATTAAACCTATGTCCTCCAGACCTCAATTCCCCTACTCTGGGCAAGAGACTCTGGGCAAGAGACCCAGACCTGCTCTATTCCTCTCGTGATTTTGTACACCTCTGTAAAATCACTCCTCGGAGGTATTGGTTTCTTATTATTTTTCTCACCTTTTCTGAGTGAAAAGTGATGCCCCTCGGGTTCTTATTTGGCATTGGCCACGTGAACGCAGACTGCGATATGCTTTTAGTTGAGTTTAGTTTAGAGATACAGCGCGGATATAAGCCGCTCAGCCCACCAAGTCCGCGCTGAACAGCGATCGCCCATTCACACACTAGTGCTTTGCCACACACACACTGGGGGCAATTTTACATTTATGCCAAGCCAATTATACCAACAAACCTGCACGTCTCTGGAGTGTGGGAGGAAACTCGAACACGCGGAGAAAACCCACGCGGGTCACGGGGAGAACGTACAAACTCCGTACAGACAGCGCCCGTAGTCAGGATGGAACCCGGGTCTCTGGTGCTGTGAGGCAGCAACTCTACCGCTGCACCACCGTGCCACCCCTAAATTGTTTTGTCGATTATTTTTGGTTGCCTCTGGTATTCCCAGATCTGGATCACCATGGAAGTGTGCCAGGTCCTTAGGACACACGGCTCCAAGCTCCAGTGCATGAAGGAAATGAGCTCAAGAGTTCAGTTAATATAAGATTGTTGGCCTCATGCTGGGGATGAGCAATCGAGAAGGATTCATCTCCTCCGACCCCCACGGTTCCCGTGTGGCATTCTCATTTCACGCACCTCAACGCTCCTTGCAATTTCAGTTCAGTTTATTGTAGAGAAACAGCGTTTGCGTTGTCTGTACATTCTCCCCGTGACCAGCGTGAGTTTTCTCTGGTGTGCGGGGATCGCTGGTCGGCGCGGACTCGGCGGGTCAAAGGGCCCGTTTCCATGCTGTATCTCTAAACTAAACAAAAATAATAGACAATAGACAATAGGTGCAGGAGTAGGCCATTCGGCCCTTTGAGCCAGCACCGCCATTCAATATGATCATGGCTGATCATCCCCAATCAGTACCCCGTTCCTGCCTTCTCACCATATCCCCTGACTCTGCTATCTTTAAGAGCCCTATCTTTATGTACCATTGTGTGTAGCATGTTAGTACCTGCACTGATGTAAAGCACTTTGGTCAACGAGAGTTGTTTTTAAATGTGCTATAGAAATAAACTTGACTTGACTTGACTATCTAGCTCTCTCCTGAAAGCATCCAGAGAACCGGCCTCCACCGCCCTCTGAGGCAGAGAATTCCACAGACTCACAACTCTCTGTGTGAAACAGTGTTTCCTCATTTCTGTTCTAAATGGCTTACCCCTTATTCTCAAACTGTGGCCCCTGTTTCTGGACTCCCCCAACATCGGGAACATGTTTCCTGCCTCTAGCGTGTCCAAACCCTTAATAGAATGCCCTTATTGTCATTCAAACAAACCAAGGTTTGGATGAAATTCCGTTCCCTGCAGTCATAACAGCAAAAAACAAAAACAAAATGCACAATGAATGCAGTTCCACACAAACATCCATCACAGTGAATCTCCAAACACCTCCTCACAGTGACGGAAGGCAAAAGTCTTATCTCTTCCCCGTTCGTCTCTCGTGGTCAGGCAGCCAAACTGCTTCGTCGAGGCGATCGAGGCTCTTGATGTTGAAGGCCCCGGCGGGCGATGGTAAGTCCCGCGGCCGATTAAGCCGTGCCGGGCGGTGAAAAGCCCAGCGACGGGTCGATTCAAACCCCGCGATTCGGGATTGAAAATCCAGCGGCGACCAGAACAAGGTACGACTCTTTGGGCGACTACTCACGACTATACAGGCTTCACCCCGCGACATGTTGCCTGTACGGTCGTGAGTCGTCTCCTCAGTCGCCCAAAGAGTCGTAGCGTCTTTCTGGTCGCCGCTGGATTTTCAACACGTTGAACATTTTCGGCGACCTGTGATGGGTGCCGGCAGTTGCCGAAAAAGTTGCGTAAGTGGGACAGGCCCGTTATCATCCTTGGGTAAAGGGAATATTGGTAGCAGGGTTTATTGAAATTTAGCCAGTGATAATGTCGGGACCGTCCGGGTTTCGACCCGAAACGTTGCCTATTTCCTTCGCTCCATAGATGCTGCTGCACCCGCTGAGTTCCTCCAGCATTTTTGTCTACCTTCGATTTTCCAGCATCTGCTGTTCCTTCTTAAACATGATGTAGGGACCGTTATTTTTTTGTCTTGTTTCATGGCAGTCGGAGCTCTGGAATGACGGAAGGTTTGATGGCGTGATCTTGTAAATTGCAATAAATGCACTGTGTACTGGTGTACTGGTGTACTCTGTGGGTGGTGGTGCGTGTAAGAATGGCGTTGTTCCTGATCACTACATATGATAATGAAACACTTTAGACTCTGATCATGATCCTGGTTGGAGATAGTTGTGACCATCTGGAACTTCACAAGCACGCAGAGCTGAAGTCATCCCCCGCTTGGAAGCTGGCGGGAGTGCAGTACCATCTCGCTCAGCTGCATCTCGGAGGTGCCAGGACTGTTCAATGATTCATGATGTCCCTGCCTTTTTAACCTGCCAGGAACAGCTGTCTGAAATAGCAGCCAGTGCTTCCGAGGTGGAGTTGAAATAGCTCTCTCTCTCTTTTTTTTATCGACATAACCACTTTATTTACCAGCAATCCAAACTTTTGTTCCAGAGTAATATTAAACATCATGACCTATATTATGTAGCAGTCATAAAATACACTCTCTCTCCCCCTCTCTCCCCCTCTCTCCCCCTCTCTCCCCCTCTCTCCCCCTCTCTCCCCCTCTCTCCCCCTCTCTCCCTCTCTCTCTCATCTTTGGCGTTTATCTATCTCCCAGTTGCAGCGATGGTGTTAAAACAGTGAATCACCAACACCAGCTGAAACGGAGCTGTTCCACTTTGTGATATTCTAAGATCAAAAATCTGGAGGATAATTTCCAGTCTCCCACTGATACTGTGGCTGCTGACAGATCTTTGTGAAATGGTTAGCAAGCAGAACAATGTATTTTTGTCCGGCACAGGAAACTCCTTTAGAGTATTCAGACTTTAGAGATACAGCTCGGAAACAGGCCCTTCAGCCCACCGAGCATAGGTTCACCAGGTTAATTCCCGGGATGGCGGGAATGTCATATACTGAGAGAATGGAGCGGCTGGGCTTGTGCACTCTTGGTTCTTGGTTCTTGGTTTCTTGGCCCTCCAAAATATTCCAAATGGAATTTAAACTGGAGGTGGTGAAGGGAGGGCTTAAGCCAGAAAGGGTTATTGGGAAGAAAGAGCTACTTTAAATTTAGTTGCATCTGGTTGGGTAACTATAGTAGGGTGGAGATTATTCCATGCTTTAATTGTGCGTGGGAAGAACGAATTGCTGTACACATCTGTCTTTGTAGCTGGGATCACAAATTGGATCGAATGCCCTCGTCTGCTCCTAATTGGTTTGAGTTTGGTGTAGGTCTTGTAGTCTATGTCGAGCTGACCATTTAACATTTTGTAAAAACAGGTCAAACGGTGAGCTTCACGTGTGTCTGTCTTGGAGAGGGTTCCACCCCAGAGAATTCAGAGGTTTGGTGACACTCACCTCTCTCTCATAGGTGTTAGTAACAAATCGAGCGGCCTGTCTTTGGACACGTTCGATGGAAGAAATGTTTTTATTTGTGTATGGGCCCTATGCTGCAACTGCGTAGTCCAAATGAGGTCTAACGAGGGTGAAGTATAGCTTCTCCTTGACAGAAGTTGAACAATGATGAAAGTTTAGGACACCTGTTGCTTTCACTGTTGCATGATGGGTCTGACCATTCCAACGCAGATCATTCTGCAATTTGATGCCAAGATACTTGGTTTGTTTGGATTCTTCAAGGGTGACACCAAGTATATTGTAGGATATGACGCCTGGATTCCTCTTTCTGGTGACACGCATGGTTTCACATTTGGAAGGGTTGAACTGCATGCCCCATTGTTGTGACCACTCGACCATAGTATCGAGATCCTTTTGGAGAGCATCTTCATCGTCAGCTGACTTAATTGGACGGTACAGCAAACAATCATCAGCGAATAGTCTGGTCGTACTTGCGACTTTTTCATGGATGCCATTTATGTAAAGCAAAAACAGGTGTGGGCCAAGTACTGTGCCCTGGGGTGTACCACTCAACACTGGATGCCAATTGGAGCTCTTTCCGTTCACACACACATGCTGAAGGCGTTTGTCAGGAAACTGGAAATCCATCGTTTCGTGTTGGAACGAATACCATAGAAGTCAAGCTTCCGAAGCAGTCTCTGGTGTGGGATGACATCAAATGCTTTAGAAAAGTCCAGCACAACTAAATCCATGATGACTTACCATCAAGGTGCTTGACCAGGTCATTTGTCGTCAGGATAAGCTGAGACTCGCATGATCTATGCCTCCTAAATCCATGTTGGTTGTCGGCAAGAATATTATGTTTGCTCACGTGACGCATCAGATTACTATCAATAATATGCTCCAGCAATTTGCAGCAAGTACTTGTTAATGAAACAGGACAATAATTCGCTGGGTTGGTGGTTGAACCCTTCTTAATGAGAGGAGTGATGTTGGCCTTCCTCCAATCCAGCGGTACATCACCTGAGTCGAGTGATTGTTGAAAAATGAACTGCAAAACTGGAGCCAGTTCTTCAGCTGCGAACTTGAGGGCTTGATTCTGTATCTGATCTGGTCCAATTGCTTTTGTGGTATTAATGTTGAGCAATAACTTCTTGACACCTTCAACCTCAATTTTAATAGCAGGCATATCAGCATATGGGCTGGGCGGAAGGACTGGAAATGATGAAGGCTCCACATCTTCCCGGGTGAAAACGTGTTGAAATTGGTTTGCAAGAGCTTCTGCTTTTGCCGGGTCCTCAGTGATCAGACAGTTGTTCACTTTAAGCATCCGGACACCAGTGTCGTCTGTCCGTCTGAATTTCACATATCTCCAAAAAGCCTTGGGTTGCTCTCCCCCAAGAATAGAAGAAACATGTTGTCTATGAGCACTCCTAATTGCACGATCGACTTGCTTTCGTCATCCATCATCGGCTCTGACCTTCCTTCCATCGAGGGGATTTATCGCAGTCGCTGCCTCAAAAAGGCTGGCAGTATCATCAAAGACCCACACCATCCTGGCCACACACTCATCTCCCTGCTACCTTCAGGTAGAAGGTACAGGAGCCTGAAGACTGCAACAACCAGGTTCAGGAATAGCTACTTCCCCTCAGCCATCAGGCTATTAAACCTGGCTCGGACAAAACTCTGATTATTAGCAACCACTTTCTGTTATTTGCACTATCAGTTTATTTATTCATGTGTGTATATATTTATATCATGGTATATGGACACATTTATCTGTTTTGTAGTAAATGCCTACTATTTTCTGTGTGCTTAAGCAAAGCAAGAATTTCATTGTCCTATACAGGGACACATGACAATAAACTCACTTGAACTTGAATTTGAACTTTCGCACTCTAGTCAAATTGTCCCAGTCCAGTTTTGTACCCCTTTTTTTGGCACGGATATAAAACTTCTCTTTCTTACAGCAGAGATGTTTCAGTTTTGCCGAAAACCAAGGAGGACGCATACGGCCCTTAATGAGTTTTTGAGGAACATGATTTGTAACAACATTATTTAAAGAGTTTCTCAGCCACACCCAGTTGTCATTTACGGATCTTTTATCTGTTTGCAGGTTGAAGAAATCTTTTGCCAGTTTTTTTGCTAAGACTTTAAATTCCTCGCTGTTCCCTTTTTTCCAGAGGGAAATTTTACGGGGTGGTTTTGCACTCTGGAGTTTAGAAGGATGAGAGTGGTTCTTATTGAAACATATAAGATTATTAAGGGTTTGGACACGCCAGAGGCAGGAAACATGTTCCCATTGTTGGGGGAGTCCAGAACCAGGGGCCACAGTTTAAGAATAAGGAGTAAGCCATTTAGAACGGAGATGAGGAAACACTTTTTCACACAGAGAGTTGTGAGTCTGTGGAATTCTTAGCCTCAGAGGGCGGTGGAGGCTGGTTCTCTGGATGCTTTCAAGAGAGAGCTAGATAGGACTCTTAAAGAGAGCGGAGTCAGGGGATATGGGGAGAAGGCAGGAACGGGGTACTGATTGTGGATGATCAGTCATGATCACATTGAATGGCGGTGCTGGCTCGAATGGCCGAATGGCCTCCTCCTGCACCTATTGTCTATTGTCTATTGAGTCAGCACCAACCAGCGATCATTTTACAGTTATACAGAAGCCAATTACCGGGCCAGTTTTTATACTGTAGTTTAGTTTGGTTTAGTTTAGTGATGCAGCGTGGAAACAGGCCCTTCGGCCCACCGAGACCGTGCCAGCCAGTGATTACCCCGAACTATCCTACACACACTAGGGACAATTTACACATTTACACCAAGCCAATTAACCTACAAACCTGCACGTCTTTGGAGTGTGGGAGGAAACCGGAGCACCCGGAGAAAACCCATGCAGGTCACGGGGAGAACGTACAAACTCCATACAGACAGCACCCGTAGTCAGGATGGAACCCGGGTCTCTGGCGCTGTGAGGCAGCAACTCTACCGCTGCACCACCGTGACGCCTGTGGCTACCTCTATTTGGTGGGAAGGAACTGCAGATGCTGGTTTAAACCGAGATAGACACAAGATGCTGGAGTAACTCAGCGGGACAGGCAGCATCTTTGGAGAGAAACTATTGCACTCAAACTAGGTGCAGGAGGAGGCCATTCGGCCCTTTGAGATAGCACAGCCATTCATTGCGATCATGGCTGATCGTCCCCAATCAATAACGCTTGCCTGCCTTCTCCCCATATCCCTTGATTCCACTAGTCCCTAGTGCTCTATCTAACCCTCTCTTCAATCCATCCAGTGATTTGGCCGCCACTGCCCTCTGTGGCAGGGAATTCCACAAATTCACAACTCTCTGGGTGAAATTTTGTTTTCTCACCTCAGTCTTAAATGGCCTCCCCTTTATTCTACAACTGTGGCACCTGGTTCTAGACTCGCACAACATTGGGAACATTTTTCCTGCATCTAGCTTGACCAGTCCTTTTATAATTTTGTATGTTTCTATAAGTTACCCCCTCATCCTTCTAAACTCCAGTGAATACAAGCCTATCTTTCCTCATTTGACAGTCCCACCATCCCAGGGATCAATCTCGTGAACCTACGCTGCACTGCCTCAATCACAAGGATGTCCTTCCTCAAATTAGGAGACCAAAACTGTACACAATACTCCAGATGTGGTCTCACCAGAGCCCTATACAACTGCAGAAGAACCTCTTCACTCCTATACTGAAATCCTCTTGTTATGAAAGGAATGGGTGACGTTTGGGGTGGAGACCGTTCTACCACAGGTGGATGTTTTTATTCTGAAAGAAATATTGATAGCTTCATGGAACTCATTAAGGTCCCGCAACTGGTGTTCCTTCACCTCCTTTACTCTGGACAAAATTATGAGAGCGCACTTGAAATCCGTCCCTTCCCCCCCGATAACGTATCCCCCAGGCCGGGTGAGGTGGCCAATCTCAACATCACTGGAACCTTCGCGGTCGATCAGCGGGAGGAATCTGCCCCCTGCAGCTGGTGCTCTGGAACCTAAGGAGCTGTCTGCGGATGTATCTGGAGAAAGATTTGAAACATATAAGCTTATTAACGTCCCTCATGGAAGGTTGGTTAAGAAGGTTCAATGGTTGGGTATTAATGGTGGAGTAGCAAGATGGATTCAACAGTGGCTGAATGGGAGATGCCAGAGAGTAATGGTGGATGGTTGTTTGTCAGGTTGGAGGCCAGTGACGAGTGGGGTGCCTCAGGGATCTGTGTTGGGTCCACTGTTGTTTGTCATGTACATCAATGATCTGGACGATGGTGTGGTAAATTGGATTAGTAAGTATGCAGATGATACTAAGATAGGTGGGGTTGCGGGTAATGAAGTAGAGTTTCAAAGTCTACAGAGAGATTTATGCCAGTTGGAAGAATGGGCTGAAAGATGGCAGATGGAGTTTAATGCTGATAAGTGTGAGGTGCTACATCTTGGCAGGACAAATCAAAATAGGACGTACATGGTAAATGGTAGGGAATTGAAGAATGTAGGTGAACAGAGGGATCTGGGAATAACTGTGCACAGTTCCCTGAAAGTGGAATCTCATGTAGATAGGGTGGTAAAGAAAGCTTTTGGTGTGCTGGCCTTTATAAATCAGAGCATTGAGTATAGAAGTTGGGATGTAATGTTAAAATTGTACAAGGCATTGGTGAGGCCAATTCTGGAGTATGGGGTGCAATTTTGGTCGCCTAATTATAGGAAGGATGTCAACAAAATAGAGAGAGTACAGAGGAGATTTACTAGAATGTTGCCTGGGTTTCAGCAACTAAGTTACAGAGAAAGGTTGAACAAGTTAGGGCTTTATTCTTTGGAGCGCAGAAGGTTAAGGGGGGACTTGATAGAGGTTTTTAAAATGATGAGAGGGATAGAAAGAGTTGACGTGGAAAAGCTTTTCCCACTGAGAGTAGGGAAGATTCAAACAAGGGGACATGACTTGAGAATTAAGGGACTGAAGTTTAGGGGTAACATGAGGGGGAACGTCTTTACTCAGAGAGTGGTAGCTGTGCGGAATGAGCTTCCAGTGAAGGTGGTGGAGGCAGGTTCGTTTTTATCATTTAAAAATAAATTGGATAGTTATATGGATGGGAAAGGAATGGAGGGTTATGGTCTGAGCGCAGGTATATGGGACTAGGGGAGATTATGTGTTCGGCACGGACTAGAAGGGTCGATATGGCCTGTTTCCGTGCTGTAATTGTTATATGGTTATTAAGGTACACAAAAAAGCTGGAGAACCTCAACGGGTGCAGCAGCATCTATGGAGCTGAGTTTCTCCAGCTTTTTTGTGTACCTTCGATTTTCCAGCATCTGCAGTTCCTTCTTGAACACTAAGATTATTAAGGGTTTGGACACGCTAGAGGCAGGAAACATGTTCCCGATGTTGGGGGAGCCCAGAACCAGGGGCCACAGTTTAAGAATAAGGAGTAAGCCATTTAGAACGGAGACGAGGAAACACTTTTTCTCACAGAGAGTGGTGAGTCTGTGGAATTCTCTGCCTCAGAGGGCGGTGGAGGCCGGTTCTCTGGATGCTTTCAAGAGAGAGCAAGATAGGGCTCTTAAAGATAGCAGAGTCAGGGGATATGGGGAGAAGGCAGGAACGGGGTACTGATTGGGGATGATCAGCCATGATTACATTGAATGGCGGTGTTGGCTCGAAGGGCCGAATGGCCTACTCCTGCACCTGTTGTCTATTGTCTATTGTCTATCCTTGATCAGACTTTCCTGGCTTCATCTAACAGTAAATGTTATTCCCTTTTACATGTATCTGTACAATGTGGACGGCTCGATTATAATCATGTTTTGTCTTTCCACTGACTGCTTAGCACGTAAACAGGCCCTTCGGCCCACCGAGTCCGCACCGACCAGCGATCCCCGCACACTAACACTATCCTGCACACACTAGGGACAATTTACAATTTTACCAAAGCCAATTAATGGCCTACTCCTGCACCTATTGTCTATTGTCTATTGTCTATTGGCTATTGAAAGGTTTTGACCCAAAACGTCACCTATCCATGTTCTCCACAGATGCTGCCTGACCCGCTGAGTTACTCCAGCACTCTGTGAAACGTCATCTATCCATGTTCTCCACAGATGCTGCCTGACCCGCTGAGTTACTCCAGCACTCTGTGAAACGTCACCTATCCATGTTCTCCACAGATGCTGCCTGACCCGCTGAGTTACTCCAGCACTCTGTGTCTATCTTACCCGTAAACCTCTCCTATCCGTGTACCTGTCCAAATGTCTTTCAGGTGTTGACATAGTTCCTGCCTCAACTACCTCCTCTGGCAGCTCGTTCCATGCACCCGCGACCATCTGTGTGAGAAATATACCCCTCAGGTTCTACAAACATAGACATAGAAAATAGGAGGCCATTCGGCCCTTCGAGCCTTAACCTCCATTCATTGTAATCACGGCTGATCACCCACAATCAGTAACCCGCTGGGGTGTAAGCTGCCCAAGTGAAATATGAGATGCTGTTCCTCCAATTTGCGCTAGGCCTCACTGACAATGGAGGAGGCCCAGGACAGGAAGGTCAGATTGGGAATGGGAGGGGGAGTTGAGCCACCGGGAGATCAGGTTGGTTAAGACGGGCTGAGCGGAGGTGTTCAGCGAAATGATCGCCGAGCCTGCGCTTGGTCTCACCGATGTAGAGAAATTGACACCTAGAACAGCGGATACAGTAGATGAGGTTGGAGGAGGTGCAGGTGAACCTCTACCTCACCTCTGCCTCACCCTAACCCTTTGGGTCCTTGGATGGAGTCGATGGATGAGGTAAAGGCACAGGTGTTGCATCTCCTGCGGTTGCAGGGGAAAGTACCTGGGGAGGGGGTGGTTTGGGTGGGAAGGGACGAGTTGACCAGGGAGTTTCAGAGGGAACGGTCTCTGCGGAAAGCAGAAAGGGGTGGAAATGGGAAGATGTGGCCAGTGGTGGGATCCTGTTGGAGGTGGCGAAAATGTCGGAGGATTATCTGCTGTATGTGACGGCTGATGGGGTGGAAGGTGAGGACAAGGGGGACTCTGTCCTTGTTACGAGTGGGGGGAGGGGGTGTGAGAGCAGAGCTATAGTGAGAGCCTCATCTATAATAGAAGATGGGAACCCCCGTTTCCTAAAGAATGAGGACATCTCCGATGACCTGGTGTGGAACACCTCATCCTGGGTGGAGATGCGGCGTAGACGGAGGAATTAGGGGATAGAGTCTTCACAGGAAGCAGGAAGCATGGAAAATAGATGCAGGGGTAGGCTCTTCGGCCCTTCGAGCCAGCACCGCCATTCGATGTGATCATGGCTGATCATCCAGAATCCTGCTTTCTCCCCATATCCCTTGATTCCGTTAGCCCTAAGAGCTATATTTAACTCTCTCATGAATACATCTAGTGAATTGGCCTCCACTGCCTTCTGTGGCAGCGAATTCCACAGACACACAGTTCAAATGTGCTACATTGTGGATTTTCGGGATTGCATATTTCTCATAAGCCTATTTGATCAAGCCTGAAATGCTTGTTTAAAAATAAAGAGGAAATCACAATGTCTGATCACTTAAGACCCAAATTGAATGACTCTGTCTGAGAACATATTTCAATTAGCAACCACTTGTGCGGATTACAGCTGGTATGTTCTGCTTCCCGTTCCTGAATGAATAGGGAGGCATTTTTGGAACAAGCGTAAAGCTGTCAGTTAGTTTTTAATTTAATTTTGTTTTACCTCCTGGCTTCAATGTGCAGCAGTCTGGAGCTGATAGCTTAATGAAACCTGGGGCCTGGATATCTCCTGCACATTCCAGGTACTGACGTAACGAATAATTCCCCTCTCGCAAGGCGAGGGCTGAGCAAACAGCCGCAGACAAAAACGGCCTTGGGAGAAGGCGAATGGTTCAAAGGTCTTGTATTGCCACGAGCACCGATTAAGGAGCAGTGATATTCGAATTACCAACGCAGCCACACTGGAAAAAAGCAACAAGACACACAATTTAGAATTTAGAAGATTGAGGGGGGATCTTATAGAAACTTACAAAATTCTTAAGGAGTTGGACAGGCTAGATCCAGGAAGATTGTTCCCGATGTTGGGGAAGTCCAGAACAAGGGGTCACAGTTTAAGGATAAGGGGGAAATCTTTTAGGACCGAGATGAGAAAAACATTTTTCACACAGAGAGTGGTAAATCTCTGGAACTCTCTGCCACAGAAGGTAGTTGAGGCCAGTTCATTGGCTATATTTAAGAGGGAGTTAAATGTGGCCCTTGTGGCTAAAGGGATCAGGGGGTATGGAGAGAAGGCAGGTATAGGATACTGAGTTGGATGATCAGCCATGATCATGTCGAATGGCGGTGCAGGCTCGAAGGGCCGAATGGCCTACTCCTGCACCTATTTTCTATGTTTCTATGTTTCTACACCTGCATAAAAATTAACATGAAAATCCACCACAGTGGATTCCCCACGTTCCTTACTGTGATGGAAGACAATATAGTTTAACCCTTTATAACAAGAGGAATCGAGTATAGGAGCAAAGATGTCCTTCTGCAGTTGTACAGAGCCCTAGTGAGAACACACCTGCTTGTTTAAAGTTTTGGTCCTCTTATTTGAGGAAGGACATTCTTGCTATTGAGGGAGTGCAGCGTAGGTTCACAAGGTTAATTCCCGGGATGGCGGGACTGTCGTATGCTGAGAGAATGGAGCGGCTGGGCTTGTACACTCTGGTGTTTAGAATGATGAGAGGCGATCTCATTGAAACATATAAGATTGTTAAGGGCTTGGACACGCTAGAGGCAGGAAACATGTTCCCGATGTTGGGGGAGTCAAGAACCAGGGGCCACACAGTTTAAGAATAAGGAGTAAGCCATTTAGAATGGAGACGAGGAAACACTTTTTCACACAGAGAGTGGTGAGTCTGTGGGTTCTCTGGATACTTTCAAGAGAGATCTAGATAGGGCTCTGAAAGATAGCGGAGTCAGGGGATAAGAGACAATAGACAATAGAACCATTCGCAGTCTGGGCGATCGTAGCTCCCGCGGTTGGAGCTCCTAAAATCGATCCCACGCAATAGGCCGCCAGCTCCTCAATGTCAGGCCGCAGTGCGGACAGAGATACGGTACGGAAAAAAAAAATCACATCTCCATCTAGGTAAGAGATTGAAAAAAAGTTTGGGAGGTAACCGAAGATCTCGGAGAAAACCCACGCAGGTCACGGGGAGATCATAAATGATAGGCGCAGAATTCGGCCATTCGGCCCATCAAGTCTACTGCGCCATTCAGTCATGCCTGATCTATCTCTCCCTCCTAACCCCACTCTCCTGCCTTCTCCCCATAACTCCTGACACCCGTACGTGCGAACTCCGTACAGACAGCACCCGTGGTCACGATGGAACCCGGGTGTCTGGCGCTGTGAGGCAGCAACTCTTCCGCTGCGCCACCGTGCCGCCCAATTTCCAACACAGAAACAGGCCCTTCAGCCCACCGAGTCCACACCGACCAGCGATCCCCTCACTCTAACACTATCCTACAACACACACTGGGGATAATTTTACATTTGTATATTTATACCAAGCCGATTAACCTATAAATCCGTTCGTCTTTGGAGTGCGGGAGCACGTACAACGGGGAGAACGTGCAAACTCCGCACAGACAGCACCCGTAGTCAGGATGGACCCCGTGCCGCACGTTTTATTTGAATTCCTCCCAATCTTCTAAATATAGACAATGTTTGTGAAGCTTTTCAAAATTGTCACATTATGTTTGAATCCATGTCAGTGCCTCTTATGTTTGAATTCAGACAAGTTTAATTTTCGGAAGTTCGTACCCAAGTCAATGACTTTGAGTTTGTCAAGTCAAAAGACAGGGCACTAGCAGTGAAATAAATTAAAGAGTTCTATTTCAACACTCCAGCTTAATGAGGAACATGCTTCCAATTATTTCCTTTGCCATTTATAGGGCTGCCGTTGCTATTTAAAAGCATTTAAAAAAAACCCCATCAAGATAGAAGTGAAAATTGAACGATTATTAGCTGGATGGAGCATGAACAAATTGCTGTACGCCCTTGTAGCAGTAGTGTCTTAGTTTAGTTTATTGTCACTTGTACCGAGGTACAGTGGAAACAGACAATAGAAACATAGAAACATAGAAAATAGGTGCAGGAGTAGGCCATTCGGCCCTTCGAGCCAGCACCGCCATTCAATATGATCATGGCTGATCATCCAACTCAGTATCCTGTATCTGCCTTCTCTCCATACCCCCTGATCCCTTTAGCCACAAGGGCCACATCTAACTCCCTCTTAAATATAGCCAATGAACTGGCCTCAACTACCTTCTGTGGCAGAGAGTTTCAGAGATTCACCACTCTCTGTGTGAAAAATGTTTTTCTCATCTCGGTCCTAAAAGACTTCCCCCTTATCTTTAAACTGTGATCTAGCCTGTCCAACCCTTTAAGAATTTTGTAAGTTTCTATAAGATCCCCCCTCAATCTTCTAAATTCTAGCGAGTACAAGCTGAGTCTATCCAGTCTTTCTTCATATGAAAGTCCTGACATCCCAGGAATCCGTCTGGTGAACCTTCTCTGTACTCCCTCTATGGCAAGAATGTCTTTCCTCAGATTAGGAGACCAAAACTGTACGCAATACTCCAGGTGTGGTCTCACCAAGACCCTGTACAATGGAGTAGAACCTCCCTGCTCCTATACTCAAATCCTTTTGCTATGAATGCTAACATACCATTCACTTTCTTCACTGCCTGCTGCACCTGGCAATAGACAATAGACAATAGACTATCCTGCGGTCTAGGCATAAGCTCAGGGGCGATCGTGCCTTTGCGGTTGCAGCTCCTAGACTGTGGAACAGCATCCCCCTTCCCAGCAGAACTGCCCCCTCCATCGACTCCTTTAAGTCGAGACTTAAAACTCATCTTTACTCTCAAGCCTTTCTTGACGTCCTCTGAGGGAGGGCTACATGTATGTATTTATGTATGTACTTAATCTATGAACCACTGTTGTATAACGTTAGTACCTCCACCAATGTAAAGCACTTTGGTCAACGAGAGTTGTTTTTTAAATGTGCTATAGAAATAAAAGTGACTTGACTCGACTTGACAATAGGTGCAGGAGTAGGCCATTCGGCCCTTTGAGCCAGCACCACCATTCAGTGTGATCATGGCTGATCATCCCCAATCAGTACCCCCGTTCCTGCCTTCTCCCCATATCCCCTGACTCCGATATCCCCTGACTCCGCTATCTTCAAGAGCCCTATCTAGCTCTCTCTTGAAAGTATCCAGAGAACCAGCCTCCACCTCCCTCTGAGGCAGAGAATTCCACAGGCTCCCAACTCCCTGAGTGAAAAAGTGTTTCCTCATCTCCGTTTCGAATGGCTTGCTCCTTATTCTTAAAGATGTTGTTATTGCTTGCTAACCAGTCAGTGGAAAGACTATAATCAGAGGGTGGTGAATCAGTGGAGTTAATTGCCACAGACGGCTGTGGAGGCCAAGTCAATGAATATTATTAAGGCGGAGATAGATAGATTCTTGATTAGTACAGAAGTCAGGGGGTTATGGGGAGAAGGGTGGTGAACTCTTGGCTCCATGATTGAATAGCATCGAGACTTGATGGGCTGAATGGCCGCATTCTGCTCCTATCATATTACCTCCTCCGGCAGCTCGTTCCATACACTCAACACTCTCCCTGTGAAAATATTGCCCCGCAGAATCCTATTAAATCTTTCCCCTGTCACCTATGTTCTGTAGTTATTGTTTCCCCTACTCTGGACAAGAGACTCTGTGTATCTATCTGATCTATTCCTCTCATGATCTTATACAGTTTAGAAGGATGAGGAGATCTCATTGAAACATATAAGATTGTTAAGGGCTTGGACACGCTAGAGGCAGGAAACATGTTCCCGATGTTGGGGGAGTCCAGAACCAGGGGCCACAGTTTAAGAATCAGGAGTAAGCCATTTAGATTGGAGACGAGGAAACACTTTTTCTCACAGAGAGTGGTGAGTCTGTGGAATTCTCTGCCTCAGGGGGCGGTGGAGGCCGGTTCTCTGGATGCTTTCAAGAGAGAGCCAGATAGGGCTCTTAAAGATAGCGGAGTCAGGGGATATGGGGAGAAGGCAGGAACGGGGTACTGATTGTAGATGATCAGCCATGATCACATTGAATGGCGGTACTGGCTCGAAGGGCTGAATGGCCTACTCCTGCACCTATTGTCTATTGTCTATTGTCTATTGTCTACTCATCCTCCTCTGCTCCAAGGAGTCAAGTTTGGTCCAGAAATCCCTCTTGGCATCCATGAATTAATCGCCCTAGTTGTCAGTGGTTACGGGGAGAAGGCAGGAGAATGGGGTGAGGAGGGAGAGATAGATCAGCCATGATTGAATGGTGTAGTAGACTTGATGGACCGAATGGCCTAATTCAACTTCCTATCCCTTATGACTGTACATCAATACAAATGTTGTCGGAAATATTGAGAATTCTAAGGAAGATGAGTAGTTTGTTGTGTGTTACACAAGCAGGGGTGAAGCACCCATAGTCAGGATTAAACGCGGAACTCTGGTGTTGTAACCAGTAGCTCTCCCGCTGTGCCACCCTGCCGCCCTTGTACTCTGTGTACACAAAAGGGCCCTGTCCCATTTAGGCTATTTTTAGGCGACTTAGTCGGAGCAAGTCGCTGAAAAAAGGGCGACTGGATCCCCCGCTACGACATAGAATTTGAAATAGAATCATTACTTTAACAACAACAAAAAATTAAGTCAGCACTGGCGACAACCTACGACAGCACCTACGTCAGGGGAAGTCAAGCTACGCTCATTGGCATCAAACCCACTGTTGCCGACTGCCTCCGAAATTTTTTCAACGTGTTGAAAATCCAGCGGCGACCAGAAAGACTCTACGACTCTTTGGGCGACTGAGGAGATGACTCATCGAAACATAGAAAATAGGAGCAGGTGGAGGCCATTCGTCCCTTCGAGCCAGCACCACCATTCATTGCGATCATGGCTGATCGTCCCCAATCAATAACCCGTGCCTGCCTTCTCCCCATATCCCTTCATTCCACCAGCCCCGAGAGCTCCATCTAACTCTCTCTTAAATCCATCCAGTGACTTGGCCTCCACTGCCCTCTGTGGCAGGGAATTCCAAAAACGGCAGGGAATTCCACAAATTGGCAGGGAATTCCACAAACACGCGACCATACAGGCGACACCCTGGCGACCATGTGGTGACAGCCTAGTCGCCTGTGGTCGCCTAAAAAAATCTCCCAAGTGGGACAGGCCCTTAAGTATCTGTCCACTGTAAACGGGTCAATTGTAATCATGTATTGTCTTTCCGTTGCCGGGTTAGCACGCAACAAAAAGCTTTTCACTGTACCTCGGTACACGTGACAATAAACTAGACTCAAACTTGAAAGACCAAGGGATGGAAAAATAAAAGTTTCCTCTCAGCGCAGCGAGAACGAGTTGTGGACTTTGGAAGGTGAAAGCAATTTTCTGACAACAATATTTTTGAAACAGTAATTTGTGGAAATGGAAAAAATGGATCAGGATAAATTGTCGTAGGCAGAAAGTCCAAGGCCTCTGTGTTTGTTGACGTGTTTGATTGATATTGGGGTAGCAAAGGGAAGAATTGAAAATAATTTCACTGATGTGCTGCTCATCTTTCATCTTGTAAGGAACCTTGGTTCCGACATTGGTACATTTTTTGTCATTCAGACATCTCCATTTGCTGTATTCCCATCAGTTTTTGTAGTCGAGGGAGATTTCATGGAAACATAGAAACATAGAAAATATGTGCAGGAGGAGGCCATTCGGCCCTTCGAGCCTGCACTGCCATTCATTATGATCGTGGCTGATCGTCCCCAATCAATAACCCGTGCCTGCCTTCTCTCCATATCCTTGATTCCACTAGCCCCTAAAGCTCTATCTAACTCTTTCATAAATCCATCCAGTGATTTGGCCTCCACTGCCCTCTGTGGCAGGGAATTCCACAATTCCACAACTCTCTGGGTTAAAAAGTTTTTTCTCACCTCAGTCTTAAATGGCCTCCCCTTTATTCTATGACTGTGGCCCCTGGTTCTGGACTCGCCCAACATTGGTAACATTTTTCCTACATCTATCTTGTCCAGTCCTTTTATAATTTTATATGTTTCTATAAGTTCCCCCCATCCTGCTAAACTCCAGTGAATACAAGCCTAGTCTTTTCAATCTTTCCTCATATGACAGTCCCGCCATCCCAGGGATCAATCTCGTGAACCTACGCTGCACTGCCTCAATCACAAGGATGTCCTTCCTCAAATTAGGAGACCAAAACTGTGCACAATACTCCAGATGTGGTCTTACCAGAGCCCTATACAACTGCAGAAGAACCTCTTTACTTCTATACAGAAATCCTCTTGTTATGAAGTGGTGTTCAGAGTAATGGATAGGAAGGTGGTTGCGGCAGGGACTTTCGCTACATTTAAGGAACACAATATCTCTGGATGGCAGATCTTTTAGAAGTGTACAAAATCATGAGAAGAATAGATCAGATAGACGCACAGAGTCTCTTGCCCAGATTGGGAGAATCGAGAACCAGAGGACATAGGTTCAAAGTGAGGGGGGAAGATTTAATAGGAATCTGAGGGGTAACTTTTTCACACAAAGTGTGGTGGGTGTATGGAACGAGCTGCCGGAGGAGGTAGTTGAGGCAAGGACTGTTAGAACATTTAAGAAACAGTTAGACAGGTACATGGATAGGACAGGTTTGGAGGGATATGGGCCAAACGCAGGCAGGTGGGACTAGTGTAGATGGGGCATGGTGGCCGACTTGGGCAAGTTGGGCTGAAGGGCCTGTTCCCATACTCTATGATTCATTGACTCCAAGGAACTGCAGACTGTGGTTCACACCGAAGATAGATTCCGGGACAGTTTCTTCACAGATGTTATTCGACCCTCATCCCCCCTTTACTGGTGCCCACCCTTTAGGCAGTCACAGTGGCGCAGCGGTAGAGTTGCTGCCTTACAGCGAATGCAGCGCCAGAGACCCAGGTTCGATCCCAACTACGGGTGCTGTCTGTACGGAGTCTGTACGTTCTCACCGTGACCTTCCGTGGGTTTTCTCCGGGATCTTCGGTTTCCTCCCACATTCCAAAGACGTGCAGGTTTGTAGGTTAATTGGCTTGGTGTAAATGTAAACATTGTCCCTAGTGTGTGTAGGGTAGTGTCAATGTGCGGGGATCGCTGTTTGGCGCGGACCCGGTGGGCCGAAGGGCCTGTTTCCGCGCTGTATCTCTAATCTAATCCTTCATTTACTGGTGCCCTCCCTTAATTCTTAAATTTTACCAAAATGTTACCAATAATTTCCCCTCTTTTGCCCAGCTTTTTCCTTGAACGTGCAATTTCCCAGTAAATTGGGAATGAGGGGAGGTCACCTGTAAATGGGGTCCACTCCTGACTTGCGATTGTTGACAAATCACTACTAAAGCCTTCACGATCTCCAAAGCTGGTGCCCCCCCCCCCCCCCCACCCCGGTTACAGCACGAAAACAGGCCCTTCGCACCCGCTAAGTCCTTTACTGACCAGCGATCGCCCCGTACACTAACACTGGGGACAATTTACAGAAGCCAATTAACCTACAAACCCGTACGTCATTGGAGTGTGGGAGAAAAAACAGAGAGTGGTGAATCTCTGGAACTCTCTGCCACAGAAGGTAGTTGAGCCCAGTTCATTGGCTATATTTAAGAGGGAGTTAGATGTGGCCCTTGTGGCTAAAGGGATCAGGGGGTATGGACAGAAGGCAGGTACAGGATACTGAGTTGTATGATCAGCCATGATCATATTGAATGGCGGTGCAGGCTCGAAGGGCCGAATGACCTACTCCTGCACCTATTTTCTATGTTTCTATGAAACCGGAGCACCTTGAGAAACCACGCAGGTCACGGGTAGAACGTGCAAACTCCATACAGACAGCACCCGTAGTCAGGATGGAACCCGGGTCTCTGGCGCTGTGAGGCAGCAACTCTACCGCTGCACCACTGTGATGCCCTGCGTTGTTGGTTTAAGGTCCTGTTCTTGGGCTTTGTTCTGTGAATGCCTTGATTTACTTCCTTAATTCCTCTCCTTATTTAACATTGTGATGAAGGCAAGATATCAAAAAGTACAAACGATATTTTTGATCTTCATTCTGTGATGTCACACACAAGGTCAGATGAAGTAGCTTTTGTCTGCAGAGAAATAACACATGAACAATATCCCGTGTGTGGCGATCATTATTGATATTTTCTGTTGCCACCTTGACAAATGACACATCTTGAAGTCCAATGTCATTCCCTTCAAGGACATAGATGCTTCAGGATCTCACAATACCACAGGAACAAAACAACACCGACTAATGGTCACTTATGTGCAGGAAAAGGGAGCTTTACTTCATGGTTACAAAGGCAAATTTAATAGTATGATTAAACGAGAACTTACCAGTTTGAAGTTTGATCTGTATTTTATGAGGAGTTATGATGAGGGATTACATGAAGAACCCACTCAGCACGCATGCGCGGCATACTTCCAAGCAGCGGTGTGGAATCACAGATAGACACAGTTATTGAAGTAAACATAGTAAAGACAAGGAGACATCAGTTTATCAGTTTGACCCATATTATTGAGGGTGGGAGCGGAGGGCACGTAATCCCTCATCGTAACTCCTCATAAAATACAGATCAAACTTCAAACTGGTAAGTTCTCGTTTAATCTTACTATTTTACTTCGGAGTCACGTGAGTGATTCCGTGAAGACTTCAAAGCTCTGTGATTTCAAACCGTGTAACAGTTATTACTTCACGCACTGCCGAAGTCCTTGAGGGAGGAAGTGTGTTATCATAATCAACCAATGAATCTGTTTGTAGAAAAACACAATGGTATTTTTTAACAATAACAACAACAAAATTAAATTGCTCCCCTGGGCTTAAATTAAATATTTGCAGTCTGTAAAATCTTTCCTGCAAATAAAACAGGTTTTGCCAATGACTTATTATAAAATTTTCTGAACGGTCTTTCCCCCCACCATCCTGCTGTAGCCAGGATGTGGTCTATAGGCACGTCCATTCTTTTAGCCGTCAACGTGGATGCTGCCCTGGTGGAATGAAATTTGTTCATGTTAGTGTTTATCCCAGCAGCTTTTAGCACCTGCTTGAGCCATCTCGAAATGGTTTGGCTCATCACCCGACCATAAGGTTTTTTATGACTGATCCACAAAGCTTTTCATCTCCCTCGAATATTTTGGTTGTGTCTATGTAGGATAGTAGGTGGGTCATGGCACATAACCGTGTTTCTGGCGGGTAAGCCCGGAATTCCACGACTGGATTAGGTGTTCCTGGTCTGCTGTGTTTGATCATTCCCTGGATAACGACAGAGATCTGGTCTGGAGCTGTGAGCATGGTGTCCAGTCGCAATAGGTGTAGTGACTGGACCCTCTGTGCAGATACAAGTGCCATCAACATGAGTGTTTTGAGCATAGATTGTTCCAGGTTGAGGGATCTGGCTGGTGGCCATCCCCTGAGGTATGTCAGGACCACACTGACATCCCATGTATGGGTGTACCTTGGTCTAGGGGGTTAGAGTTGTAAATACCCTTGATAAGTTTGACCACCAGCGGGTGGGACCCCATGGCCTGTTGTCCTGGAGCTGGTTTTAAATAGACAGGCAGGGCACTTCTAGCCGTGTTGATGGCTCTGTAGCTGAGTCCTTCATCGTGGTGAAGGTTCGCCAGGAATTCCAGTACGTTGGTAACTGTAGCGGTTGAGTAGGTGGTCCCTGTATCCAAGCAGTACTTCTCCCATTTTTTGATGCTGGACAAGTGCTGTTTTTCAGTGGATGTTCGAAGGGATGCTGACATGGTGTCGACGGTTTGTTATGATAATCCCAGTCCCAGAAGTGGTTTGTGCAGAACCTGCAACCCAGGAGTTTGATTTATTCATGGCACGGGTGGCTTGTGCCCGACACCGGGTGTTAATAACTCTGGGTCACTGGGGAATACCATTGGAGTTTCAACAACCATGTCATGGAGTATTGGGAACCATGGCTGTGTAGGCCAGTCGGGTACTATCAAAATACCTGAAGCAGAGTCCATTTGTACTGTGCGTAGTCCCCAACTGATGAGGCAGAAGGGAGGAAATGCATAGAAGAAGAATTTCCCCAATCCAGCGCGAACACATCTACCGCTGCTGCCTCAGGGTCTGGTTCCCAAGCGACATACATAGGTACCTGGTGATTTAGCCTTAATGCAAATAAATCGATATCTGGCGTGCCATATTGCTTGATAACTTTTGCGATCATTTTTTTGGGGGGTTTTAACATCCATTCGATGTTGTCATTAAATTTATGTGACCTGGTGTCTGCCACTATAAGCAGTATTTAGCTTACCTGGCAGGTAAGTTGCTGATAGCCAAATATGTCTTTCGACACACCATTGCCAAATTGTGTTGACCAACTTGTCACATGATACCGATTTTATGCCGTCCATATGGTTAATGTAGGCCACCACCGTAGTATTTATCTATTTGTAACCGTACATGCAAGTGATGCATATTTGTGCATATGCTTTTAAACCATAAAAGTCACCCATCTCTAGATAATTAATGCCCAGTGTAAGTGGTAATGATGACTCCGGGTTAGTCCATCCATTACCTGTGCTAGATATAGAGTTAGTTGCTCCCCAGCCTTGAGCACTGGCATCTGTTTGGATAACTAACATAGGGTTAAGTGATGACAATAGGGCTGTAAACTATGCCAAACGTTTTTTGCCCACCACTGTAGTTCTGATATTGCTTCAGTGGGTAACTTCATGACACGATCATAATGACCTGTATGTTGTTTTTGGTGCAAAGGTCCGAATTATGTAGCCGGAAAATGCTGCTACCATTTTTCCAATTACTCTGTTACTTGTTGAGTAGTTGGTAGTTTGTTGACCATTAAATTGTTGCATGATTGTGCCAATTCAACTATTTTGTCTCTTGGCAATGTTACAGTCACGTAGACTGAATTAATTGCGAAGCCCAAGTAGTCCATGATTGTGGATGCTTAAACTTAGATTTATCTGGATGTAAGACAACCCCAGGGTTTCGAATAACTGTTTTGTAGCTGACACAGCTAACATAGTCAATTCCATGGTCTTGCCTACCATTTAAGACATCGCTTTAAACTGCTATAGCTGCCCCATCCAGGTAAATTTCAGGTGTCTGCGATGATCCTTGTGAATGGTACTAAATAGTAAACATCTTTAAGATCAATGCTTGCCATGAAGTATCCTTTGGAATGTAGTTGTTTGGCAGTAACAACAGTTTCCATTTTGAAATGTATATACTTAACAAACATATTTAGTGAAGTTAAGTCAATGATGATGGGACATCCACCATCTTGTTTGGGTTTAGTGAATATATTGCAAGGGTTCAGGTTTTCCCATGATACCCTTTGTAATTAGTCTCACCAGTACAGCTTGTCCCTCTCGTTTCTTTAACGGAGAGGGGAAAATACCCTCTGGGGTGAATGTTGACCTGGTGGCAATTTTTCTAGTATGAATTGTATTTGTATCCACTAATGCCATTGAGTATATACTGATCACTCGTGATAGACTCCCGTGTGTTAGTATTACTCTATATGCTGGTAGGAACCAGACCCACCTACCTCCATGCTTATGGGTATTCTTCTGTTTCCTGCCGGTCCAACGAGTGTTGCACGTCGTCTGACGTGGCGGTGACGTTGGGGGGTGGCACATTTTCCATGGGGTCCGCTCTGGGCCCTGGTCTAAAGAAGACTTTCGGTGATAGAATGCCGACCCCGAGCTTTCATCAGTCCCATATGGTAGACGTCGACTGATGGATGCGATGGGGTGCTGCTGCTTATTGGTTTTGGTTTTGCTCGTCCCGGGGCCTGCCCTCATGAGACCGAAAGCTTGTTAAGGCCTCTCCATATCCTTCATATGCTTTGTGAGGTTTTTGCCAGAGAGCAGTGGGTCTGGCTCAGTGGCTGGGGTTTTGCACAACCCCGCAAATTTAGGATTTTATGGCAGGTCTTATGATTTGTTCGCGAAGGTTGTGGTCATCTCCATATTGGTCCACGGAACGAGCAGACGATGTGATGGCTGACGTCAGGAGCCTGAGGATCCGCTGCAGTTTTAGCTCCTGGTTCCGAATGTTTGCCCCAACGTGCCCCCACTTTTGGCTGTTTACAGCCGGCACTTTAAGGGACTCACAGTTCTCTGGAGCTGTATACCTCATTGACCACCTCTCCTGTAGGGCCTTGAACGGCCTCCTGCACGTGGGGTTGCCACGTAGCGGTCCACCACACCTAGCAGCTCTTCCTGTTCCTGCACCCCTTGCATACTCCCGAGATCTTCAGCCATCGTCCCCTCTTCTTGACCAGCCCAGTCCTGGTCACCAAAGCTACCCTCGGGTAAGGAGGAAGCAATGGACAGTGCAGAAGGCACTGTGGAGGGAGTGCCTGAACTCCCCCCTGCGAGAGCGCCCCTCACGAAGCGCGTCTCGCTGGAGCACCTGCTCCAGGAGCTGCTCCAGCGGCTCAGGCGGCTGTCTCTCCCCCGGGCGGGTGGAGAGACGTCCCCTTCCGACAATTCGGAAGCCACCGGCCGGACGCCTCTTCCGTGACTTTACTTCCAGCCCGTTGCTCAGGCGCTAGCCGGCAGGGCTCGGACGCGGTGTCGGGGAATAGCGGAGGCCGGGTAAGTGGTCCTACCGCCTTGTTGCTGCCCCCCCACTCTTCCGTGGCTTGGGGAACAGGTTTGTTCTAGAGCCTTTCTTCTCTGCCTGAAAGCAGAAGGCTCCTCCTGTGAAAGAAAAACCCGACCTCGGAGCTTACCTGACGGTCCGTTTCTTTCACCCCGTAGCGGGAGCGCCCGACTCCCCCGGAGTCCAAGGGGGGGCCGCTTGCGTCTGGACTGGCACCGGCGCAGCACCCTGTCTGTGGACCGCAGCGTGTGCGGTCCTGGTGGCGTCTCTCCCCCTTCCGTGAACGGAACGCTCCTTGCCCGGAGTCCAACGGAGGCTGCTTGTGTCTGCTGCTTTGCTCCACCTGGAGCAACAAACAGACGCGAGTCGCTGGTTAAACTGAAGGTAAGTACTTACCTAAAGTTTCCTCTTTCAGGCTTGTAGCGGGAGCGCCTGACTCCCGCCTGCCGCTGTGGCCTGCTGAAACGTAATTCGCGCATGCGTGCTGAGCGGGCTCTTCACGGAATCACTCACGTGACTCCGAAGTAAAATTAAATAAAGGAACTGTTCCCCACAGATGCTGCCTAACCCGCTGAGTTACTCCAGCACTCTGTGAAACGTCACCTATCCATGTTCTCCACAGATGCTGCCTGACCCGCTGAGTTACTCCAGCACTCTGTGAAACGTCACCTATCCATGTTCTCCACAGATGCTGCCTGACCCACTGAGTTACTCCAGCACTTTGTGCCCAAATTTAATGAAATGTGCAGGGTATGTATTTTTTACACTGAGGGTGGAGGGTGCCTGGAACATGCTGCCAGGGGTGGTGGTGGAGGCAGATACGATAGTGGTGTTTAAATGGCTTTGAGATAGGCGAATGGACATGCAATGATTGAAGGGGTATGGATCACGTGCAGGCAGAGGATATCAGTTTAAACAGGCATCATGTTCGGCATGGACATTGTGGGCCGAAGGGCCTGTTCTTGTGCGGTATGGTTTCCTATTTGTGTTACCCAGTTTTTATTTTGCAAGCAAGCACAGAAGCCATTTGAAGTACTTCAAAACGAGTCACCAGGTTTCGGGGCCATTTCCAAGTCCCAGTTGTTATAAGTGCAGTGATCTGGACCTGACCATGAAGGCCCGTTGCCATGGCGACGTTGCAGGGTCGGCCTGGCCAAGCCTAGCTGCGGTGTTCTCCACGGCTGCTCCACCGCTGTAGGCCGCGTGCGGTCCACGGGCTCGGCCTCTTGGAGCGACGCCTTAGTGCAAGATAAAGTCCAATTAACGCTGGTTCAAAGGTCTCCAATGATGTAGAATGGTGGTCAGAATCTCTCTAGTTGGTGGTAGGATGGTTCAGTTGCCTGATAACAGCTGGGAAGAAACTGTCCCTGAATCTGGAGGTGTGCGTTTTCACACTTCTGTACCTCTTGCCCGATGGGAGAGGGGAGAAGAGGGAGTGGCCAGGGTGTGACTGGTCCTTGATGATGCTGCTGGCCTTGCAGAGGCAGCGTGAGGTGTAGATGGAGTCAGTGGAAGGGAGGTTGGTTTGTGCGATGGTCTGGGCTGCGTCCACAATTCTCTGCATTTTCTTGCAGACTTTCCTCTGTTGGCGTTTAAGAGTTCTCCAACTCTCACACAATCTCACCCATCCCATCCCAATCTAATTTAAAAGCACAAAGGACGTACCCTTAGGATGTTGGTGAGGAGGAATTTCTTTAGTCAGAGGGTGGTGAATCTGTGGAATTCATTGCCACAGACGGCCGTGGAGGCCAAGTCAGTTGATATTTTTAAGGCAGAGAGTGACAGATTCTTGAATAGTATGGGTGTCAGGGGTTATGGGGAGAAGGCAGGAGAATGGGGTTGAGAGGGAGAGATAGATCAGCCATGATTGAATGGCGGAGTATACTTGATGGGCCGAATGGCCTAATTCTGTTCCAATGTCTTGTGGGGTTATCAAATAAAAGGACATACCTATAGAAAGGAGATGATGAGGAATTTCTTTACACAGAGGGCGGTAATTCTGTGGAATTCATTGCCACAGACTGTGGTGGAGGCCAAGTCATTGGGTATTTTTAAAACGGACATTGATAGATTCTTGATTAGTAAATGGCATCAGAGGTTATGGGGAGAAAGAAGAAATTAATTCAGAAGGGATTATTTAGTATGTACAAAGACATATACAAGTCTCCTGAGACAAAATATTCATCTAATAAGCAGTCATGAATTGTTTTCTATCCAATTTCATCTCCACATAATTCATAGCTCATTTCACAGCAAACATCAATGAGTTTTCTTTAAATATTTATTTCCAGTTGGTAGACAAACGGATGATCATATTTTGATAATGTTAAATATTTCATGTTCCTTCTTTATCCTTACATGGAATCACAGAGTGATACAGCGTGTAAGCAGGCCCTTCGGCCCAACTTGCCCTACTTGCCCACACCGACCAACGTGCCCCATCTACACCAGTCCCACCTGCCTGCGTTTGGCCCATATCCCTCTAAACCAGTCCTATCCATGCCCTGTCTAAATGTTTTTAAATGTTGGGATAGTCCCTGCATCAACTACCTCCTCTGGCAGCTCGTTCTGTACACCCACCACCCTTTGTGTAAAAAAGGTTGCCACTCAGATTCCAGTTATATCTTTCCCCTCTCATCTTAAGCTTATCACCTCTGGTTCTTAATTCCCCGACTCTGGGTAAAAGACTCTGTGGATCCTCACTAGCAAATCTGCATTTGGCCAACATATCCCATCTACACTAGTCCCAGCTGCCTGCTTTTGGCCCATATCCCTCTAAACCATGTTCAAGAAGGAACTGCAGATGCTGGAAAATCGAAGGTAGACAAAAATGCAGGAGAAACTCAGCGGGTGCGGCAGCATCTATGGAGTGAAGGAAATAGGCAAAGTTTCGGGCCGAAACGTTGCCTATTTCCTTCGCACCATAGATGCTGCCGCACCCGCTGAGTTTCTCCTGCATTTTTGTCTACCTTCCCTCTAAACCATATACCTGTCTAACTGTTTCCTAAACCTATGTCCTCTGGTCCTCGATTCCCCTACTTTGGGTAAGAGACTCTGTGCATCTACCTGATCTATTCCTCTCATGATTTTGTACACCTCTATAAGATCACCCCTCATCCTCCTGCGCGCCAAGGAATAGAGTTCCAGCCTGCTCAACCTCTCCCTGTAACTCAGGCCCTCGAGTCCTGGCAACATCCTCGTAAATCTTCTCTGCAGCATTCCAGGTGGTAAGAGTGGTGGCAGAATATTGGCTGAATAAACTGTTTAGGGAAAATAGATGGAAGTTGTATTAATATTTCAAATCCATTCTTCTGCATAGATAAATTTAAAAATTGGATCTTTGTCTGACATGTGTGGATGTGTAGACTGAAGTGCCTGTTCCCGTGCTCCCCTGATCTTAAGTTCTATAGACAATAGACAATAGACAATAGGTGCAGGAGTAGGCCATTCGGCCCTTCGAGCCAGCACCGCCATTCAATGTGATCATGGCTGATCATCCCCAATCAGTACCCCGTTCCTGCCTTCTCCCCTTATCCCCTGACACCGCTATCTTTAAGAGCCCTATCTAGCTCTCTCATGAAAGCATCCAGAGAACCGGCCTCCACCGCCCTCTGAGGCAGAGAATTCCACAGACCCCCGCCACCCTTTGAAAGTTGAACGTACACATTGAAAGTTTTAAGCTGGGGATATTAAACTGTGCTAAGGGCGGCACGGTGGCGCAGCGGTAGAGTTGCTGCCTCACAGCGCCAGAGACACCGGTACCATCCCAACTGCGGGTGCTGTCTGTACAGAATTTGTACGTTCTCCCCGTGACCTATGTGAGTTTTATCCGAGATCTTCAGTTTCCTCCCACACTCCAAAGATGTGCAGGTTTGTAGGTTAATTGGCTTAGTATACATGTAAATTGTCCCTAGATTGTGTGTAAATTGCTCGTTCTAAGATCTCCTCGAGTCTAGTTTCAGTCAAAAATCACTGAATCAAGCACTTGAACAGTTAATCTTTATTTTAACAAAACACAATTACAGTTCCCATCACTGTACCTATCCCACCGTGGGTTCGATCCTCGTATCTGCCTGATCAAGCCCTCTAGGCCTCGCTCAAACAGAGACACTCCAGAAGGTCACGCAGTCCCAAGCGCTCTCCCAGAAGATCGACGCTGGACCTCGTGGCAGCGGCCTTTTATATGTCCCGGGACCTCGAGGGGCCGAACCACATGGGGGTGGTCTCTGAACAATCTGATTACAGATATTGATGAACCCCGTACATGATAAACATTTCCTTAACCCAATAATACAGTGACTAATACATTGTATTCAAACAGGACTTCTCAAGGAAGCCAACTTAGAAACATTTACCCTGGTTTGCAAGAAACCTAGACAAGGCTCAATACCTCATCCAATCAACACTCGGCAAAGTAGAACTTTGCAACATTATTTACAATTATTTACAAGGTGTATGTCTGGTTTGCAGCCCTCCAATCCATTCTATGCATTTTGCACCTAATTGACAGGGTCTGCAGATGCTCTTATTCTTTTCTTGCAACTTGTATCTAGGCTCTAGACACACTGGCACCACTCTGCAGCTTGTCTCAATTCTGCAGAGAGCAATTCCAAATTGACCAAATCTCCCAGCAGCCCTGAAGCTTTTACCCCATTTTAAAGTCCTAGCCTCTCCAAACTGGCCAGGATTAACATGTGTAGGGTGGTGCTAATGTGTGGGGATCGCTGTTCAGCGCGGTTCGGCAGGCCGAGGGGGCTGTTTCCATGCTGTATCTCGAAACTAAACTAAACTAAACTAAACTAAACTAAAAACGGGGTCTTTGCCTGTAATGTGTGGATGTGCGGGAAAATATCAGAATTCGAGTGGCAGCCTATATACTTCTCTCTCTCTATACTCTGACGGGCCTGTCCCACCTACAAGACTTTGCCGGCACCCGTCATATGTCGTTGCAGGTCGCCGAAAATTTTCAACGAGTTGAAAATCCAGCGGCGTCTTGAAAGCCGCTACGACTCTTTGGGCGACTGAGGAGACGACTCACGGCCATACAGGCGACATGTCGCGGGGTGAAGCCCGTATGGTTGTGAGTAGTCGCCCAAAGAGTCGTACTTTGTTCTGGTCGCCGCTGGATTTTCAACATGTCGAACATTTTCGGCAACCTGTAACGACCTATGACGGGTGCCAGCAGTCGCCGAAAAACTCGCGTAAAATGGGACAGGCCCTTTACACGGGGAATAACTATTTTCTTTACCCATGATATAGAAGCCTAAAACTAGAAGGCAATCTCTAGTTCAGTTCAGTTTGTTGTCACGTGTACCGAGGTTCAGTGAAAATCTTTTGTTGCGCATTATCCAGTCAGCGGAATGACAATACATGATTACAATTGACATGTCCACTGTGTACAGATAGAGAAAGTGAAATAATCACAATTTGTCTCTGATAAATTGCAAAGTTAAAAAACTCTCAGAAAAATAAATGACGTTGCCGAATAAAAAAAACCTTGTAATGTTGAACGTAAGAATGGAATAATTGCAAAGCTTAAATAACAAAAGCGTAATAAAATAAAACAAGATAAAAAAATTGTTTTTGAATACCTGGAAAAACAGATTTGGGACAAAAGTTAAATCACCAACATTGAGTTCACAGCGCCAGAGACCCTGGTTCGATCATGACCAGGGGTGCTGTCTGTACGGAGATTGTACGTTCTCCCCGTGACCTGCGTGGGTTTTCTCCGGGTGCTCCGGCTTCCTCCCACAACCCAAATACGTACAGGTTTGTAGGTAAACTGTCTTCTGTAAAATTGCAAATTGTCCCTAGTGTGTGTAGGATAGTGTTAGTCTGTGGGGATCGCTGGTCTGTGTGGACTTGGTGGGCCGAAGAGCCTGTTTCCATGCTGTACCTCCAAACTAATCTAAAATCAGTGTCCTGCAAGGCTGCGTTCCCATGGCCCTTAACATGCTCTCAAAACACTCTGGATTGTACAGCTCAATTCTTCATAAGCTCATAAGTGATAGGAGCTGAATTAGGCCATTCGGCCCATCAAGTCTACTCCACAATTCAATCTTGGCTGATCTATCTCTCCCTCCTAACCCCATTCTCCTGCCTTCTCCCCATAACCTCTGACACCCGTACTAATCAGAAATCTATCTCTGCCTTAAACATATCCACTGACTTGGCCTCCAATTCCACAGATTCACCACCCACTGAATAGTCTGTGGAATTCTCTGCCTCAGAGGGTGGTGGAGGCCGGTTCTCTGGATGCTTTCAAGAGAGAGCTAGATAGGTCTCTTAGAGATAGCGGAGTCATGGGATATGGGGAGAAGGCAGGAACGGGGTACTGATTGTGGATGTTCAGCCATGATAATGTTGAATGGCGGTGCTGGCTCGAAGGGCCGAATGGCCTACTGCACCTGTTGTCTAATGTCTATTGTCTATTAACAAATTCCTCCTCATCTCCTTCCTAAAGGAACATCCTTTAATTCTAAGGCTGTGACCTCTGGTCCTAGACTCTCCCACTAGTGGAAACATCCTCTCCACATCCACTCTATCCAGGCCTTTCATTATTCAGCTCTATGAAGAGAATAAAGTTGCTGTTCTGTCAGTGTCTTGTACATCCTCCACCATTTCTCAGTCTCACCGCTCTCTCCTTGAAACCTTCTTCTTTTATTAACGTTTTTTTGTCATATATCCTTGTTCAATAAAGGACTCCTGCCACAGTTAATAGATTCACCTGAGAATACCCTTTTGATTCTACATTCAAGCAGCATAGCTTAAAAAAAACCCGATGTCATTATCTGTCCTCTTCGAAAGATGTTGCTGCGTTCTTTTAGAATTCCAGTAGCTTTGTACCGACATGATCTGTAGTTCAGTATAGAAAGGGTAGACGTTCAGAATCAACTTCCCGGGGTGGAACGTCAAAGACTAGATGGAATAAATTCAGTGATGGGTATGGGGGGTGGTACCCAGGGGGATGGCGTTCCCCTACTTTTCAGTTTCCAGCTCGGGTTTAATGAGTACTGCAGAAAGATTGGAGTCGTTTATCATTTGATTCAACTGGGACGAAAACGATTTGTTAACTGCCACTGTTAGCACTTGTTAACAGCCAGTAGTTAACACGTAGTTATTCAATGTGTCACCAATACATCGATCTGCATTCCTCAGTCAATATAATTGTGTTTTAACAAAGTATTAATGATGCCGCATTCCTTTGAATAAAGTTCACGGGAGAATTTCTGTAAACGTACTGTCATTAAGGGCTCCAGACCGCGAGCACGGGCTTCTTCCTGGTGTGCAGGTACAGTCATTCACCCACGTTATTTTAAGAAGGAACTGCAAATGCTGGAACAATCGAAGGTAGACAAAAATGCTGTAGAAACTCAGCGGGTGAGGCAGCATCTCACCCGCTGAGTTTCTCCAGCATTTTTGTTCACCCACGTTATTTAGTGATTTGTACCCATCATTTAGGGATGTTATATGAATTTAAAAAAAAAAAAGTTTATGTGTGTTGTTTTCTCTCTCACCTTCAAGGTTAGTTCTTCTGTTTGCCTTTATTTGCTTCAGTTTTATTTAGTGTTATTTATCACGTTGTGGTTGTAGCTTTTGAACGACGCTGTGTCGGATTTTAAAAATTCATATAAATTCATAGCTTTGCCCGAGCGCCAAATCCCTTCAGCTGTACCTGCAACTGAAGCTACGGGTGGATTAGTAGACCTTGAAGAGGCATTGACACTTTGTTTTTATGTAGAGGGATAATAGAGAAGGGCTCCAGACTGCGAGCTCACTGACTGAATGATACAGGCGTCCCGACGGAAATCACACACTTCCGATCAATTATTTTAGGATAAGCCTTTCTAGAGAACATGCTATTTTTGCTTTGCCCATTTTCAAAATATAGAATTTTGAATTTGGCGTTTGATTGGTACAAGGAGACTACAAACCTCGTAATATCTATTTTTTTACACACTGTAACTTTCTACATTTCTACTTTTGTGTATGTATGTGGCAATTATGGCTCATGGAATTTTCTCCCACACTACTAGTTATTTTCGTAACAACATATTTGAATACGTGAAATTTTCGATCTTTCCCAACCCCTTAAAAAATGCCAGAAGAAGGAACCCGACCCTAAACATCGCCTCACCATTCCCTCCATAGATAGATACAAAATGCTGGAGTAACTCAGCGCGTCAGGCAGCATCCCTAGAGAGAAGGAATAGGTGACGTTTTGGGTCGAGACCCTTCTTCGGACCCTCCATAGATCCAGCCTTGTTAAACTGAGTTCTTTTGTCAATCTAAAGTCAAGTTGACTCAAACGCTTGTAGCTGTTGAAATCGATTATTTATTCAGCTGAGACTAGTCTCTGAACCTTCCAACGCAGAGCTGATGCTCTGGGGCGGGTCCAGAGAAGAGTAACTTTGAAAGAACTCATGGCATTTATATAGGTATTAGACATTTCAGATGCGGAGGGTATGACAAGCTAGTAACCAATCATCTGATTCCTTCTGGTGATTTGCAACATCAGTCACATGATCCCCCTTCCCTAGCCTCATCTACAACCTTCGTTTGCCTGTGGTATAATTTTACTTAGAATTATTTTATTTCTACAGAGCAAAACCCCAGTAGGCTCAATTATCAATGACCACTCCTCAAAATATAAGATACATATGTAATACAATGATCACACAAGTCATACACACTTTCCATACCAAGAAAGATATTTCTATAAATCTAAACAAAGTCTACTAAGACAATACATTTCATAAATTGTTTCACTACAATTTTACACAGTTTACAACACTATTACCTTTGTATTTAAAACATTAATTAGAAAGTTTGCCAAATTTACAGTTTCTAAGTTCAAACCCACACACATCTCCCAACCAAGCATACATGGGTTGTAAATCTGTCAACTTAATTAATAAGTGTTTGGTGCAATGATACAACTTCAGACCATTACATCAGAATTACATCTGCTTCTTCGACTTTCTATAAACATAGGAAGGTCACATATCCATCAATCTAATTATCTTCCTCTCCAAGCAACTACTGCCCTTCACACACATCCTATCCCTTATCCAAATCACATTATAATTTAACTTAGCCAAAGCTAAATTAGAGTCTATTATCTCTCAGCCTTGAATTCTGTCTCAAGCTCAGCATAAACCTCACAGCTTAAGAATGTGCCAGCGAGAAAGAGCAGATGACCTCTGGCCTAATAAGAGGCCCCTATTCAGCTATCCATTCTTCAACAACAAAGTCAATCAAATACAATTTCCTCCAGTTATAATTGCCTCGAAGCTATGCAGGTTCAGATTCAGGTTTCTATGTTTTGATTCATCTTTCCCTGTGTGTATGTTTCATTGTACTTTATTTCGTTAGGAGACATATGTTTCTGAAAACCTTAAGCTTTTCTTTTGCAAATTACCTTGTTTCTATAAAAGTCACTATCCGAGCGGTTCTATTATATAATATTTCTTCAGCCTGACCTGCTGAGTTCTCCAGCACTTTATGTTTTGCTCTTAAAATAAATCCGTGGTCCGTTGAAGAAACAACACAATAGACCACTCTGGAAGTGCAAGTTTTGCTGTACACTTCATACTGTACAATACAATACAATACAATTTATTGTCATTTGAGCCTCAGTGAGGCTCAAACGAAATTCTGTTTCCACAGCCATACAAACAAAGACAATTCCTAGACATAGACACAATTTAGTTCACACAAACATCCATCACAGTGGACCCACTGTGATGGAAGGCAAAGTCTTTTCTCCCCCCTGTTCTCCATGTCTCTCCCGATGTCCAAGCCCCAGGCGGGCGATGATAAGTCCCACGGCCATTTTAGGCCGTGCCGGGCGATTTACGGTCTAGAAGTCTCGAAGTTGGAGCCCCCGGCGGGCGCTGGCATGTCCCACGGCCATGAAGCCGTGCCGGGCGATGTATGACCCCGCTCCGGGTCGTTCCAACCCCGCGACACGGGCTGGAGAAGTCGCGTTGCGGGAGCTCCGGGAAGCGGTCTCTCTCTCCCCCCGGACCCGCGAGCTCCCGATGTCCCGACAGTCCACCTGACCTGCGGCTGCGTTGCTGGAGCCTCCGGGCCCCAGGAGTCGAGTCGCAGCAGCGAGTCACCACCACTCTCCACGTTCCGAGGCCGGCCAGCCCCACGATGGTGAGTAGTCCGCAGCTCCGCAGTCTCCCGAGCCCCCGGGTCGTTCAGGTTGGAGGCCGCTCCACGGTGCTAGACCCCAACGACAACGGAGACCCGACAGGGAAAAGGTCGGGTCTCCCAGACAGGGAAGAGATTTTAAACGGTTTCCCCCTGCCCCCCCGCCCCCCACATATACACATTTAAAACCAGTATTAAAAAACACCAAACACTACATTTAACTAGACAAAAAATTAAAAAAAAGACAGACAGGCTGTAGGGGCCGCTGCAACGGGTGAGTCGCGCCGCCAATTATCAGCGTAGACCACATCATAACACACCATGAGACACATTTTTTGGAATGTATGCGGGATAGTTATCTAAATCAACATGTAGAGGAACCAACGAGAGAGCAGGCTATTTTAGACTGGGTATTGAGTAATGAGGAAGGGTTAGTTAGCAGTCTTGTTGTACGTGCCCCCTTGGGCAAGAGTGACCATAATATGGTTGAGTTCTTCATTAGGATGGAGAGTGACATTGTTAATTCAGAAACAATGGTTCTGAACTTAAAGAAAGGTAACTTTGAGGGTATGAGACGTGAATTGGCCAAGATTGACTGGCAATTAATTCTAAAAGGGTTGACGGTGGATATGCAATGGAAGACATTTAAAGACGCATGGATGAACTACAAAAATTGTTCATCCCAGTTTGGCAAAAGAATAAATCAGGGAAGGTAGTGCATCCGTGGATAACAAGGGAAATCAGGGATAGTATCAAAGCGAAGGATGATGCGTACAAATTAGCCAGAAAAAGCAGCATACCGGAGGACTGGGAGAAATTCAGAGACCAGCAGAGGAGGACAAAGGGCTTAATTAGGAAAGGAAAAATAGATTATGAAAGAAAACTGGCAGGGAACATAAAAACTGACTGCAAAAGTTTTTATAGATATGTGAAAAGAAAGAGATTAGTTAAAACAAATGTAGGTCCCTTGCAGTCAGAAACGGGTGAGTTGATCATGGGGAACAAGGATATGGCGGACCAATTGAATAACTACTTTGGTTCCGTCTTCACTAAGGAAGACATAAATAATCTGCCGGAAATAGCAGGGGACCGCGGGTCAAAGGAGTTGGAGGAATTGAGTGAAATCCAGGTTAGCCGGGAAGTGGTGTTGGGTTAATTAAATGGATTAAAGGCCGATAAATCCCCAGGGCCAGATAGGCTGCATCCCAGAGTACTTAAGGAAGTAGCTCCAGAAATAGTGGATGCATTAGTAATAATCTTTCAAAACTCTTTAGATTCTGGAGTAGTTCCTGAGGATTGGCGGGTAGCAAACGTAACCCCACTTTTTAAGAAGGGAGGGAGAGAGAAAACGGGGAATTACAGACCAGTTAGTCTAACATCGGTACTGGGGAAACTGCTAGAGTCAGTTATTAAAGATGGGATAGCAGCACATTTGGAAAGTGGTGAAATCATTGGACAAAGTCAGCATGGATTTACAAAAGGTAAATCATGTCTGACGAATCTTATAGAATGTTTCGAGGATATAACTAGTAGCGTGGATAGGGGAGAACCAGTGGATGTGGTGTATCTGGACTTCCAGAAGGCTTTCGACAAGGTCCCACATAAGAGATTAGTTTACAAACTTAAAGCACACGGCATTGGGGGTTCAGTATTGATGTGGATAGAGAACTGGCTGGCAAACAGGAAGCAAAGAGTAGGAGTAAACGGGTCCTTTTCACAATGGCAGGCAGTGACTAGTGGGGTACCGCAAGGCTCAGTGCTGGGACCCCTGCTATTTACAATATATATTAATGATCTGGATGAGGGAATTGAAGGCAATATCTCCAAGTTTGCGGATGACACTAAGCTGGGGGGCAGTGTTAGCTGTGAGGAGGATGCTAGGAGACTGCAAGGTGACTTGGATAGGCTGGGTGAGTGGGCAAATGTTTGGCAGATGCAGTATAATGTGGATAAATGTGAGGTTATCCATTTTGGTGGCAAAAACGGGAAAGCAGACTATTATCTAAATGGTGGCCGACTAGGAAAAGGGGAGATGCAGCGAGACCTGGGTGTCATGGTACACCAGTCATTGAAAGTGGGCATGCAGGTGCAGCAAGCAGTGAAGAAAGCGAATGGTATGTTAGCTTTCATAGCAAAAGGATTTGAGTATAGGAGCAGGGAGGTTCTACTGCAGTTGTACAGGGTCTTGGTGAGACCACACCTGGAGTATTGCGTACAGTTTTGGTCTCCAAATCTGAGGAAGGACATTATTGCCATAGAGGGAGTGCAGAGAAGGTTCACCAGACTGATTCCTGGGATGTCAGGACTGTCTTATGAAGAAAGACTGGATAGACTTGGTTTATACTCTCTAGAATTTAGGAGATTGAGAGGGGATCTTATAGAAACTTACAAAATTCTTAAGGGGTTGGACAGGCTAGATGCAGGAAGATTGCTCCCGATGTTGGGGAAGTCCAGGACAAGGGGTCACAGCTTAAGGATAAGGGGGAAATCCTTTAAAACCGAGATGAGAAGAACTTTTTTCACACAGAGAGTGGTGAATCTCTGGAACTCCCTGCCACAGAGGGTAGTCGAGGCCAGTTCATTGGCTATATTTAAGAGGGAGTTAGATGTGGCCCTTGTGGCTAAGGGGATCAGAGGGTATGGAGAGAAGGCAGGTACGGGATACTGAGTTGGATGATCAGCCATGATCATATTGAATGGCGGTGCAGGCTCGAAGGGCCGAATGGCCTACTCCTGCACCTAATTTCTATGTTTCTATGTTTCTATGAGTGAATTAATGGGGTTGGATTATTTTTTTTTAATCTGCTGTCTAGAATTAATCGATACCCACCCTATGTACCTTATATCAGATTTAAATCAGAATTCCGTTTTTTTGTTTTCCTATTTGTCAATTTTTTGTGCCCGATTATTTGGTGGCCAATCAACCGCTGTCTCTAAGGGGGTTGCGTCCAATCACCGACCAGCTTCCCTTTAAATTCCGTCCAATCAACAAATCCGTCTCCTCCCGCCCAATCAGCGGCTGGCTCCAAGGTAAATGTGTGCAATCACATAATGCACTGGACACTCGGCGGCCAATCAGACACAGTCTCTGAGGTGCATTGTGACCAATCACCGACCAGCTTCCCATAAAATTCCAGTCCAATCACTAAATCGGTGTCCTCCCATCCAATCAGCCGCTGTCTCCTAGGGCATTGTGTCCAATCACATAATGCGCTGGTCACTTGGCGGTCAATGAGACACAGTCTCCGAGGGGCATTGTGACAAATCACCGACCTGCTTCCCTCACCGAAGCAGATGATGGCTGCAGCCAACACAGAGAGCGAGAGAGAGAGAGAGAGAGAGAGAGAGATATGCAAGAAAGCAGCTATGACATATAATGCACAATAAACTGTATTACAAATACACAATAAACAAGTTATGCATTCTTGTAATCTTACATGGGTATGACCGCACATTAAAAAAAATTCCCCCCCTTAGCCTCACGGACCTTAGCGTACCGCTAGTTCTTTAAAACCCATTTCCAGCACTGAATAAATTCATGGAGAAGTTTAAAGGAATGTCAGTACAGTTTAGTTTATTGTTGCGTGTACCGAGGTACAGTGAAAAGGTTTTGTTGCGTGCTAACTAGCCTGCGGAAACACAACACATGATTACAATCGAGCCAAATATTTAGGGTGAACGCTCAGACTCTTTGCTTGAGTGCAGCGTAGGTTTACAAGGTTAATTCCCGGGATGGCGGGACTGTCATATGCTGAGAGAATGGAGCGGCTGGGCTTGTATACTCTGGAGTTTAGAAGAATGAGAGGGTTCATATTGAAACATAAAAGATTATTAAGGGTTTGGACACGCTAGAGGCAGGAAACATGTTCCCGATGTTGGGGGAGTCCAGAACAAGGGGACACAGTTTAAGAATAAGGAGTAAGCCATTTAGAGCGGAGACGAGGAAACACTTTTTCTCACAGAGAGTTGTGAGTCTGTGGAATTCTCTGCCTCAGGTGGAGGCCGGTTCTCTGGATACTTTCAAGAGAGAGCTAGATGGGGCTCTTAAAGATAGCGGAGTCAGGGGATATGGGGAGAAGGCAGGAACGGGGTACTGATTGTGGATGATCAGTCATGATCACACTGAATGGCGGTGCTGGCTTGAAGGGCCGAATGGCCTACTCCTGCACCTATTGTCTATTGTCTATTGACCCAGGGTGTGAGAATCAAAAAGCATAGAACGGAGGTTGAAGGAAAGGGGGAAAGATTTAATAGGAACCTGAGGGGCAACTTTTTCACGTCTGGAACGAACTGCCAGAGGAGGCAGTTGAGGCAGCGACTATCTCAACATTTAAAAGACATTTGGACGGGTACATGGATAGGACAGGTTTAGAAGGATATGGTCAAGTGTGGCGGGGGAGGGCGGGTGAAGAAGAGCCATGTTGGTTGAGATGGGCCGAAGGGCCTGTTTCTATGCAGTTCGACTCTATGACTGCGGGAGATTTCTCGGGTGGGTTGGACTTTCGACTTTCGAGAGATACAACGTGGAAACAGGCCCATCAGCCCAGCAAGCCTACAAGTCCGTGCCGATCACCCCGTGCACGAGCACTATCCTACACACACCAGGGGACAATTAACAAAAGCCAATTAACCTACAAACCTGCACGTCTGCGGAGTGTGGGAGGAACCCGGAGCACCTGGAGAAAAGCCATGCAGATCACGGGGAGAACGTGCAAACTCCGTACAGACAGCACCCGTAGTCAGGATGGAACCCGGGTCTCTGGCGCTGTGAGGCAGCAAATCTACCGCTGCGCCACCGTGACGCCTCTTCTTCAGACTGATTAAGTGTGGTCTGATAAATCTCTGACAAGACTGACAAGTAGTTTACATGTTGCTGTATCTACTAAACAGAACCACATAGCTGCCAACAATTGCTTCCCACATTTTCCCTCATCATTGAAGAAGAACCCCATTTTCAATTTCACATATTTTCATTTGCTAGCATTATATTCTTAACTTTGATAAGTTTTGGCAGAAGCCGCAAACGAAAAATTCCAAGATAATCACAGCATAGTGGCGCAGCGGTAGAGTTGCTGCCTCACAGCGCCAGAGTCCCAGGTTCAATCCTGACTACGGGCGCTGTCTGTACGGATTTTGTACGTTCTCTCCGGTGACCTGCGTGGGTTTTCTCCGGCTGCTCTGGTTTCCCCCCCACACTCCAAAGGCGTGCAGGTTTGTAGGTTAATTGGCTTCTGTAAATTGTAAATTATCCCTTGTGCGTGTAGGAAAGTGCCAGTGTGGTCCGAAGGGCCCGTTTCCACTCTGTATCTTTAAATTAAATCCGAAAGTCTCGATCCGAAAAGTCACCTATTCCTTTTCTCCAGAGATGCTGCCAGACCCGCTGAGTTACTCCAGCTTTTTAATGAATAATAATGAATAATGAATGTTTATTGGCCAAGTATTCACATACAAGGAATTTGCCTTGGTGCTCCGCCCGCAAGTGACAACATGACATACAGTGACAGTTAGGAATGACACATAAAACATTAAACATTAATAATAAAGCATTATTGATTAAACATGTGAATTAAATAAAATACCTGAGCAAAAGGAGGCTACAGATTTTTGGTTATTGAGTAGAGCTACAACTCGTGGGAAAAAAACTGTTTTTATGTCTGGCTGGGGCAGCTTTGACGTCCGGAGTTGCCTTCCAGAGGGAAGTGATTCAAAGAGTTTGTGGCCAGGATGAGAGGGGTCAGAGATGAGTTACTCCAGCACTCTGTGAAACGTCACCTGTCCATGTTCTCCACAGATGCTGCCTGACCCGCTGAGTTACTCCAGCTTTTTGTGTCTATCTTCGGTTTAAACCAGCATCTGCAGTTCCTTCCTGCACATTCCTAAACAATTTGAGTCTGTGCACCAGAGCTGCTCATTCTCATCTTCAGCCCTTCGGGGGGTGGGAAGCAAGGTGAAGATTTTCATTATATTGTTCATAAAGATATTGGCAGAATCCATTAACTTGGTGTCAGCACCAAGGAGGATTCGCTGTACATCCCGTACTCTGGGGCATTACCCCCCTGCTGCTTATTTCACTGTCTCCAGCAAGCTGCGAAAAATCAAAACCATGACCCAAGGTGAAATCTCTTTCTATTTTCTCGCCGTTCACTTGGGATTTTCATACAATCAGTACTTTGTTCCTCATCCCAGCCAAAGTAAACATCTTTAATATTGGAGGGAAATGGAGAGTGTAAGGGGTGATTTCAGGACAGAATTTTTTGTGGCGCACATTGCAAGAGTTATAGACAATAGACAATAGGTGCAGGAGTAGGCCATTCGGCCCTTCGAGCCAGCACCGCCATTCAATGTGATCATGGCTGATCATCCCCAATCAGTACCCCGTTCCTGCCTTCTCCCCATATCCCCTGACTTCACTATCTTTAAGAGCCCTATCTAGCTCTCTCTTGAAAGTATCCAGAGAACCGGCCTCCACCGCCCTCTGAGGCAGAGAATTCCACAGACTCACCACTCTCTTCAAGAAAAAGTGTTTCCTCGTCTCCGTTCTAAATGGCTTACTCCTTATTCTTAAACTGTAGCCCCTGGTTCTGGACTCCCCCAACATCGGGAACATGTTTCCTGCCTCTAGTGTGTCCAAGCCCTTAACAATGTTGCTGCCTCACCGTGCCAGAGAGCCGAGTTATTCAGTTTAGTTTATTGTCACGTGTACCGAGGTACAGTGAAAAGCTTTTGTTGCGTGCTAACCAGTCAGCGGAAAGACAATACATGATTACAATCGAGCCGTTCACAGTGTACCGATACATGATAAGGGAATAACGTTTAGAATCATAGAATCATAGAAAGTAGATGCGAGAGTAGACCACCAGGTCCGTCGAGCCCGCACCGCCATTCACTCATGGCTGAACACTAAACAGACACACTTACCCACAAACAGTAGACACAAGACACAGAACACAAGACACTACCCTCCCCTTTATACCGCTATCACCCCTCTCCACCCCAAGAACCGCGTGATCTCCTGGGGGAGGCAAAAAAACGGATAAAAACCCAGGTCCAATTCGGGAAAAAAATCCGGGAAATTCCTCTCCAACCCCAATCCAGGCGATCGACACTTGTCCAGGAGATCACTCAGGTCTTACTATACTAACCATACCTAGGTCCATATCCCTGCCCTCTCCCCGTAGCCCCTTATCCCCTTGGCAGCTAAAAAACCATCTATTTTTGACTTAAATATATTTAACGTTTCTGCTTCCACTGCTCCCTGGGGCAGTGAATTCCACAAACTAACCACCCTCTGGGTGAAGAAGTTCTTCCTCATCTCAGTTTTAAAAGAGCCCCCCCTCACTCTGCAACTATGTCCCCTAGTTCTAGCCTCCCCGATCATTGGGAACATCCTCGGTGCATCCACCCGATCAAGGCCCCTCACGATCTTATACGTTTCAATGAGATCACCTCTCATTCTTCTAAACTCCAAAGAGTAGAGTCCCAGCTTACTTAACCTTTCCTCATATGTCAATCCCCTCATTGCAGGAATTAATCTTGTAAACCTTCGCTGCACTGCCTCCAGGGCTAGTACATCCTTTCTTAAGTATGGACCCCAGAACTGTACACAGTATTCCAAATGTGGTCTCACTAATACCGTGTACAGCTGCAGCAAGACCTCCGTGTTTTTATACTCAATCCCCCTAGCAATAAAGGCCAAAACTCCATTGGCCTTCCTGATTGCTTGCTGCACCTGCATACTGACTTTTAGTGATTCATGTACTAATACCCCTAGATCCCTTTGCGTTGCATTACAACGCAGCTCCTCCTCATTTAGAAAATAACTTGCCCTATCATTTTTTTCCCCAAAGTGAATGACTTCACATTTATTAGTATTAAATTTCATCTGCCAAGTTGTTGCCCACTCACCTAGCTTATCTATATCCTTTTGCAGACTCTTCCTATCCTCCTCATCCCCTACTATCCCTCCCATTTTCGTATCGTCCGCAAATTTTGATATATTACACTTGGTTCCCTCCTCCAAATCATTTATATAAATTGTGAACAACTGGGGTCCCAGCACCGACCCTTGCGGAACCCCGCTAGTTACCGGTTGCCATCCCGAGTATGAACCATTTATCCCCACTCTCTGCTTCCTATTTGTTAGCCAATCCTCTACCCATGCTAATATACTACCCCCAATCCCATAATTTTTTATTTTTAGCAATAGTCTCTTATGTGGCACCTTGTCAAAAGCCTTTTGGAAGTCCAAGTATACCACATCCACCGGTTCCCCTTTATCCACCCGGGTTGTTACTTCCTCAAAGAATACGAGCAGATTCGTTAAACACGATTTCCCCTTCACAAAACCATGCTGGTTCTGTCTGATGAAGTCATGTTTATCCAAGTGCCCCGTTAGTGTTTCTTTAATAATTGTCTCTAACATTTTACCCACCACCGATGTTAGACTAACCGGTCTATAGTTACCCGCCTTCTGTTTACTTCCTTTTTTAAATATAGGTGTTACATTGGCCATTTTCCAATCCACTGGGACCGTTCCTGCCTCCAGGGAGTTTTGGAAAATTATCACCAATGCATCCACAATCCCCACTGCTATCTCCCTCAAGACCCTTGGATGTAATCCATCAGGCCCAGGGGATTTATCCTCCTTCAGTCTCATTAATTTCCCTAATACCACCTCCTTGGTGATCTTAATAGTATTTAGCTCCTCCATTCCTACCGCCCCCTGTTTATCCAGCGTTGGAATATTTTTTGTGTCTTCTATGTTGAAGACTGATACAAAATACTTGTTTAATGCCTTTGCCATTTCCATGTTCCCCACCAACAACTCTCCAGTCTCACCCTCCAATGGACCAACGTTCACCTTAGCCACCCTTTTTCTTTTTATATAGCTATAAAAACTCTTACTATTAGTTTTTATGTTGTTCGCTAAATTCCTTTCATAGTCTATTTTCCCCGTCTTAATTAATCTCTTAGTTACTTTTTGCTGACCTTTAAATGCTTCCCAATCCTCTACCCTCCCACTATCTCTGGCTACCTTATATGCCCTTGCCTTCAGCCGAATACTATCCTTTATAGTTTTACTGAGCCATGGCTGACTGTTCTTACCCTTACCCCTTTTTTCTTCATAGGAATAAATTTTTCTTGAAGGTTATACAGTAGATCCTTAAACGTACACCACTGCTCATGTACCGTCTTATTCTTGAGTCTGCTATCCCAGTCAACTTTGATCAGCTCAGTCCTCATACCTTCATAATCCCCTTATTTAGACTAAGCACCCTAGCCTGAGTTTCAACCTGCTCCCCTTCTATTTGAATATGGAATTCGACCATATTGTGGTCACTTGTTCCCAACGAGTCCCTAACTATGACATTTTTAATTAATCCTGCTTCATTACACAGGACCAGATCTAAGATTGCCTCCCCCCTTGTCGGTTCTGTGACATACTGTTCTAGGAACCCGTCTCTAATACATTCTATAAACTCTTCCTCTAGTCTACCCTGCCCAGTTTGGTTTGCCCAATTAATATGAAAATTGAAGTCCCCCATGATTACAGCAGTTCCCTTTTTACATGCGTCAACTATTTGCAGATTTATGTTCTGACTAACAGCGTCACAAGGTAAAGCCAGTAAAGTTCAATGATTGATTTCACAGCGAAGGAATAGGTGACGTTTCGGGTCGAGACACTTCTTCAGTCTGAAGAAGGGTTTCGACCCGAAACGTTTCCTATTTCCTTTGCTCCATAGATGCTGCCTCACCCGCTGAGTTTCTCCAGCTTTTTTGTCTACCTTCGAATTTTCCAGCATCTGCAGTTCTTTCTTAAACAAAGTCCAATCAAAGGTATGTCTTAGGATCACCAAATGAGGTGGATAATAGTTCAGGGCTGCTCTCTAGTTGTGGTAAGATGGTTCAGTTCGATCCTAACCTTGGGTACTGTCTGTACGGAGTTTGCACGTTCTCCCCGTGACCTGCGTGCGGTTTCCCCGGGTGCTCCGGTTTCCTCCCACACTCCAAAGACTACGGTTTTGTAGGTTAATTGGCTTCGGTAAAATTATAAATTGGCTTCTATAAATTGTCCCCCTATGGTGTAAGTTGATGTAGAGTGGAGGGGTGATTTATGGTCGGGGTAGATTTGGTGGGCCGAAGGGACTGTTTCCACACTGTATCTCTTGAACTCAACATGAAAATGCAGCGCAGGAACAAGAACCCGTGTCTCTGGCGCTGTAAGGCAGCAACTCTACCACATCGCCACCGTGCCGCCCCCTTAGATTTAGATCAGGGAGGACAATGTGCGGGGGTTATTTTTTATTGCGAGCGTTGATGATTGTCACAAATTTCATGGATGATTAAAATAAAACAAATGATTCTGTAGGTTATTTTCTCAGTTTCTTCCCAGCTGTTATCAGGCAACTGAACCATCCTACCACAACCAGAGAACAGCGCTGAACTACTATCTCCCTCATTAGTGACCCTAGGACTATCCTTGATCGGACTTTACCTTGCACTAAACGTTATTCCCTTTATCCTGTATCTGTACAATGTGGACAGCTCGTCTAGGCCATAAGGTAATATGAGATAGGAGCCAAATTAGGCTATTTGGCCCATCAAGTCTACTCCACCATGCAATCATGGCTGATCTATCTCTCCCTCCTAACCCCTTTCTCTTGCCTTCTCCCCATAACCTCTGACACCCGTACTAATCAAGAATCTATCCATCTCTGCCTTAAAAATATCCATTGACTTGGCCTCCACAGCCTTCTGTGGCAAAGAATTCCACAGATTCACCACCCTCTAAAGAAATTCCTCCTCATCCCCTTCATAAAGGAACGTCCTTCAATTCTGAGGCTGTGACCTCCTGTCCTAGACTCTCCCACTGGTGGAAACATCATCTCCACATCCACTTTATCCAGGCCTTTCACTATTCGGTAAGTTTCAATGAGGGGTCCCCTCATCCTTCTAAACTCCAGCGAGTTTTCAACAGCCAAGTGCATGTATGCCTGGATTTCATTGGAGTTGAGAAGGATGAGGGGTTTCATTGAAATGTACCACATAGTACAGATATAGTACATAGTCCAGCGAGTACAGATCCAGTGCCGTCAAATACTCAATGATTGTAATCACGTATTGTCTTTCCGCTGACTGGTTATCACGCAACAAAAGCTTTTCTCTGTACCTCGGTACACGTGACAATAAACTACACTGAACTCGAGTGTTAGGAAATTAGACCAAGAAAGAAGCCTAGATCTGGATGTTGCCAAGGAATAGGCTCTCTCTTGAAAGTATCCAGAGAACCTGCCTCCACCGCCCTCTGAGGCAGAGAATTCCACAGACTCACCACTCTCTGTGAGAAAAAGTATTTCCTCGTCTCTGTTCTAAATGGCTTACTCCTTATTCTTAAACTGTGGCCCCTGGTTCTGGACTCCCCCAACATCGGGAACATGTTTCCTGCCTCTAGTGTGTCCAAACCCTTAACAATCTTATATGTTTCAATGAGATACCCTCTCATCCTTCTAAACTCCAGAGTGTACAAGCCCAGCTGCTCCATTCTCTCAGCATATGACAGTCCCGCCATCCCGGGAATTAACCTTGTAAACCTACGCTGCACTCCCTCAATAGCAAGAATGTCCTTCCTCAAATTAGGGGACCAAAACTGCACACAATACTCCAGGTGTGGTCTCACTAGGGCCCTGTACAACTGCAGAAGGACCTCTTTGCTCTGATATTCGATTCCTCTTGTTATAAAGGCCAACATGCCAATCGCTTTCTTCACTGCCTGCCGTACCTGCATCTGACTCAATGCAGATAAATTCCATTTTATGCATGAAGAGAACGCATGAAAACTCGCAAACTCAGGTCTCTTAATGTAGAGAATACCGGGGTAGAACTATTGTTCTACGAAATTGTATTGTTTTACGAAAATACGCAGCAGATCCCTTTTATAAGTAATCAGACCTGTTCATGTTCCATTAAACATTTCATCTCCATCTATTTATCCAAGTCTTGAATACATGTGGCTGTTCTACCCAACACTGCAAACACTAAGTGTTTAAGAAGGAACTGCGGATGCTAGAAAATCAAAGGTAGACAAAAGTGCTGGAGAAACTCAGCAGGTGCAGCAGCATCTATGGAGCAAAGGAAATAGGCAACGTTTCGGCCCGAAACGTTGCCTATTTCCTTTGCTCCATAGATGCTGCTGCACCCGCTGAGTTTCTCCAGCATTTTTGTCTAACTGCAAACACTAATCTCTACTCTGAACCTTTATGGGCAGTCTTTGGTTGAACTAAGGGTTATGCTTTTTTTGCAGCTATGTTGTGATTATTAACATATTGATTTTTTAATCCATGTGTATTGTGTTTGATGGTGGTGCAGCGGTAGAGTTGCTGCCTCACAGCGCCAGAGACCCGGGTTCAGAGAGAGCTGGATAGGGCTCTTAAAAATAGCGGAGTCAGGGGATATGGGGAGAAGGCAGGAACAGGGTACTGATTGTGGATGATCAGCCATGATCATATTGAATGGCGGTGCTGGCTCGAAGGGCCAAATGGCCTACTCCTGCACCTATTGTTTATTGTCTATTGTCTATAATCCATTAAGAATGTTATATGTTTCTAAAAGATCCCCTCTCACCCTTCTAAATTACAGTGAATATAGATAATATTTTGTGTCTATCTTCAGTGTATGACAAGCAGCTGCTGTTCATTCCTACACAATCCTTCCCCGCTTCACCTTTAACCCATGTACAGTTTTAGACGTCCCTATCTTAAGGAAAATACAGTGCCTAACCATGTTATTTATAGAGACTCAGCTCGGAGATGATTATTACTTAGCACTTCTGTGGGAAAACTGTCACTTGTCATTTATCATCCCGTGTGTGAGTGATGCAAAGAACATGTCTGCATGCAGGCATTTGCATTCACTGTCACATTGTGAACAGGATTAAACATTTGGAATACAATAGTGGAGTGACTGCAAGAGACCAGAAAGTTAATGAGGAAAAAAAATATTGCCTTTTTCAATTTTGTAGAGGAAACAGGCCCTTCGGACCACCGAGTCCGCACCGACCAGCGATCGCCCGCACACCGGCACCATCCAGCACACACTAGCGGACAATTTACAATATTTAGTGAAGCCAATTACTGAGAGAACGTACAAACCTCAAGAACGGAGCAGAGGAAACACTATATAAGATTTAAGGGCTTGGGCACGCTGGAGACAGGAAACATGTTCCCGATGTTGGGGGAGTCCAAAACCAGGGGCCACAATTTAAGAATAAGGAGTAAGCCATTTAGAACGGAGGCGAGGAAATACTTTTTCTCACACAGAGAGTGGTGAGTCTGCGGAATTCTCTGCCTCAGAGGGCGGTGGAGGCTGGTTCTCTGGATGCTTTCAAGAGAGAGCTAGATAGGGCTCTTGAAGATAGCGGAGTCAGGGGATATGGGGAGAAGGCAGAAACGGGGTACTGATTGTGGATGATCAGCCATGATCACATTGAATGGCGGTGCTGGCTAGAAGGGCCGAATGGCCTACTCCTGAACCGATTGCATATTGTCTATTGTCTAAAGACAGCACCCGTAGTCAGGATCGAACCCGGGTTTTTCTTCTAAATCATTTAACTGTGGTTTTAAATGAAAACAAATCACAGCACCGTGGAGAATGGGAGAAATATTGTGACACTCTGGACCCAACTAAATTTATTCTGAGGTACAATTTAATGTGCCACTTATACACGTTTTTACATGCTGTACAACACACAAGAGCACAGACAAATGGGCAAAATTAACTGATGAGATTTTGGCGACTTGTTGGTTTGTCTTGTTCATCACCTTTCGTAGAAGTAAAAAAGCTGATGCTTTTTGTTTTGTTTCCTCTTGAATCTCATCAGAGAGTCATAGAGTCAAACGGCACACAAACAGTTCCTTGTGCCAATCTCGCCAAACCCACTAAGGCGCCCCATCTGAGCTCGCCCCATTTGCCCATATTTGGCCCATATCTCTCTGAACCTTAGATAGATACAAAGTGCTGGAGTAACAAGGTTAATTCCCGGGATGGCGGGGCTGTCATATGCTGAGAGAATGGAGCAGCGGGGCTTGTACACTCTGGAGTTTAGAAGGATGAGAGGACATCTCATTGCAACATATAAGATTGTTAAGGGTTTGGACACACTAGACGCAGGAAACATGTTCCCGATGTTGGGGGAGTCCAGAACCAGGGCCACAGTTTAAGAATAAGGAGTAAGCAATTTAGAACGGAGACGAGGAAACACTTTTTCTCACAGAGATTGGTGAGTCTGTGGAATTCTCTGCCTCAGAGGGCGGTGGAGGCCGGTTCTCTGGATACTTTCAAGAGAGAGCTAGATAGGGCTCTTAAAAATAGCGGAGTCAGGGGATATGGGGAGAAGGCAGGAATGGGGTACTGATTGGGGATGATCAGCCATGATCACATTGAATGGCGGTGCTGGCTCGAAGGGCCGAATGGCCTACTCCTGCACCTATTGTCTATTGTCTATTGTCTATTGCAACTCAACGGGGCAGTCAGCATCTCTGGAATGAATGGGCAATGTTGCGGGTCAAGACCCTTCTTCAGTCGATGAGTGCAGTCCACAGTTTGTACATTCTCACTGTAAGTTCACTCCGGGTTCTCTGGAGAAAAAGGATGGGTGACGTTTTGAATCGGGGCCCTTCTTCAGAACCGAAACATCACCCATTCTTTTTCTCCAGGGATGCTGCCTGACCCGCTGAGTTACTCTAGTACATTAGACAATAGAAAACAGACAATAGACAATAGGTGCAGGAGTAGGCCATTCGGCCCTTCGAGACAGCACCGCCATTCAATGTGATCATGGCTGATCATCCCCAATCAGTACCCCGTTCCTGCCTTCTCCCCATATCAATCAATCAATCAATCAATCAATCAATCAATCAGTTTTATTCGTCACATCGCACATAAAGTGCAAGTGAAATGAATTTGTCAGCAGCGGTACAATGAGAAAGAACACACAAAAACACAATAAAATTTTAACACAAACATCCACCACAGCATTCATCACTGTGGTGGAAGGCACAAAATTTGGCCAGTCCTCCTCCATTTTCCCCCGTGGTCGGGACCTCAACCCTCCGTAGTCGCCGCTGCGGGCGTCCAGATGATACGGTTAGTAGGGTTAGGGGGCGCTGCTCTGGCGGCTGCCTTGTCAGCAGCGCGTCAGTTTTTTTCAACTTTTCTTATTTTTTAGTATGTTTTAAAGTATGTATTTTGTGTTTCTCGGTGTGTTTTGTGTGGGGGGTGGTGTGTGTGGGGGGGGGGGGGGGGGGGGGGGGGGGTAAGGGGGAAACCGCTTCGGTCGCCTTCTCCATGGAGAGGCGACTTTTTCCAGGTCGCCTCCCCCGTGGCCTAACATCAAGGATCGGCGCGGCCTTTCCCGGAGACGCGCCCGGGGCTTCAGCGGCGGGCGCAGCGTGGACTCTCGGCGTGGAGCGGGCGAGCCCTCGTTGGGGTTCGCTGGAGGGGAGCGCTCTGTTTCGCTGGCCCGGGGCAGCCGGCAGCCTGAAGCCTGAAGTCGCGGTCTGCAGAGCTCCAGCTGGTGCGGCGTCTACGGCCCGGGATCCCTCGTGGGGGACCCGGGGGAAGAAGAAGCCATCACTGCTGGCCCACGGCCAACTTCTACCGCGGGGCCGGCATGGACTTACCATCACCCCTGGAGGGGAGCTTCGACCGCCGGCCCTGCAGTCTATGGTGCTTCTGGCTGCGGCGGGGACTTTAAATCTCGACCGCCGGCCTGCGGCCTACACCAACTTAAAGCCGCGGTCTCCGGTGAGGAAAAGCCGATCCTGGACTGACTCTGGACTCTGGTCCTGTCCACGGGGGGAAATGGAGGAGGACTGGCCAAATTTTTGTTCCTTCCACCACAGTGATGAATGCTGTGGTGGATGTTTGTGTTACATTTTTATTGTGGTTGTGTGTTCTTCATTATTGTATCGCTGCTGACAACCCAAAATTGCCCCTCGGGGACGAATAAAGTGCATTGAATTGAATTGAATTGAATTGAAAGTCGAGGTAAGTCCTGAATCGGTGCCTTCCCCTATCCCCTGACTCCGCTATCTTTAAGAGCCCTATTTAGCTCTCTCTTGAAAGTATCCAGAGAACCGGCCTCCACTGAGGCAGAGAATTCCACAGACTCGCAACTCTGTGAAAAAGTGTTTTCTCATCTCCGTTCTAAATGGCTTACCCCTTATTCTTAAACTGTGGCCCCTGGTTCTGGACTCCCCCAACATCGGGAACAGGTTTCCTGCCTTTAGCGTGTCCAAACCCTTAACAATCTTATATGTTTCAATGAGATATCCTCTCATCCTTCTAAACTCCAGAGTGTACAACCTCAGCCGCTCCATTCTCTCAGCATATGACAGTCCCGCCATCCCGGGAATTAACCTTGTAAACCTACGCTGCACTCCCTCAATAGCAAGAATGTCCTTCCTTTGTATCTATCTTCGGTTTTAAACAGCATCTGCAGTTCCTTCCACCAAATACCATGGTGCTCCATCTACACTAGTCCCACCGGCCTGCGTTTGGCCAATATCCCTCTAAACCTAACCTATCCATGTACCTGTCCAATTGTCTTTTAAACATTGCCATGATACCTGCCTTTACTAGCTGCTCTGGCAGCACGTTCCATACACCCACCAATCTCTGAGTGGAAAAAAATCCCCATAGGTTCCTCGTAATCTTACTCCTTTATGCCTTATCTCTGAGTCCTCTGGTTCTCGATTTCCCCTCCCCTGGGAAAAAGGCTGTGAGTTCACCCGATCTATTCCTCTCATGATTTTGTACACCTCTATAAGATCACCCCTCATCCTCCTGTGCTCCAAGGAATAGAGTCCCAGCCTGCTCAACTTCTCACTGTAGCTCACACCCTTGAGTCCTGGTAACATCCTCGTAAGAAGTCACAGGTGATTCTTGGTTCTTGGTTTCTTGGTCCTCCAAAATATTCCAAATGGAATTTAAACTGGAGGTGGTGAAGGGAGGGATGTTTTAAAACTGGTGCTCACCAAGAAACCAGCAAAAGCTGATTGAATAGGAATCTGAGGGTCAACTTTTTCACACAAAGGGTGGTGGGTGTATGGAACAAGCTGCCGGAGGAGGTAGATGTGGCAGGGACTATTGCAACATTTAAGAAACAGTTAGTACAGGTGCATTGGTAGGCCGGGTTTGGAGGGATATGGGCCAAATGCAGGCTAGTGGGACTAGCGTGGATTGGACCTGTTGGCTGGCGTGGGCAAGTTGGGCCAAATGGCCTGTTTCCACGCTGTATCACTCTGTGACTGGTGTAGCTGGGACATGTTGGCTGGCATGGACAAGTTGGGCCAAATGGCCTGTTTCCACACTGTATCACTCTGTGACTGGTGTAGCTGGGACATGTTGGCTGGTGTGGGCAAGTTGGGCTGAAAGGCCTGTTTCCACGCTGTATCATTGTGACTTCAAACAACAACTCAGTGTAGTCCCTGCCTGCTCAACTCCTCCCTGTAGCTCCGGGCTTCCAGTCCTGGCACAGACTTTGTTACTAGCTGGAATGTCCGCACCCTGGAGGTGATACTTCACAGACGTAACGTTTCCAAAGTTGGGGGAATAATTGGATTGCTGGAATTGGGGGCCATGCCCATTATGCTGGAAATCTAATATGGGGCAGGTCTGATTGTTCCACAACTTTGCCAGAAACCTTGCCTGAGGTACAACGTTCCCAGTCTATGGAAGTATCTTTCCTTGCAGAACGAAACATTAATTAATCCCTTTGGGACCAATTACCATTGGAGGCTGGTCCCTGCATTCCCTGGTAAGGAAAGCTAATGGGCTTTCATATCATGAGGCAGTCACGGTGGTGCAGCGGTAGAGTTGCTGCCTCACAGCGCCAAAGACCTGGGTTCGATCCTGACTACGGGTGCTGTCTGTGCAGAGTTTGTACGTTCTCTTGTGGGTTTTCTTCCGGGTGCTCCTGTTTCAATAGACAATAGACAATAGACAATAGGTGCAGGAGTAGGCCATTCGGCCATTCGAGCCAGCACCGCCATTCAATGTGATCATGGCTGATCATCCACAATCAGTACCCCGTTCCTGCCTTCTCCCCATATCCCCTGACTCTGCTTTTTAAGAGCCCTATCTAGCTCTCTCTTGAAAGCATCCAGAGAACCTGCCTCCAACGCCCTCTGAGGCAAAGAATTCCACTCTCTGTGAGAAAAAGTGTTTCCTCGTCTCCGTTCTAAATGGCTTACTCCTTATTCTTATACTGTGGCCCCTAGTTCTGGACTCCCCCAAAATCGGGACCATGTTTCCTGCCTCTAGCGTGTCCAAACCCTTTCCTCCCACATTCCAAAGACGTGCAGGTTTGTGGGTTAATTGGCTTACAATAAATTGTCAATTGTCCCCACCTAGTGTATGTGGGATAGTGCAAGTTTAGTTCAGTTTAGTTTATTGTCACATGTACCGAGGTTCAGTGAAAAGCTTTTGTTGCATGCTAACCAGCCAGCGATCGAGTCATTTACAGTGTACAGATACATGATAAGGGAATAACTTTTAGTGCAAGGTAAAGCCAGCAAAGTACAGTCAAGGATAGTCCGAGGGTCACCAATGAGGTAGATAGTAGTTCAGCACTGCTCTCTGGTTGTGGTAGGATGGTTCAGTTGCCTGATAACAGTTGGGAAGAAACTGTCCCTGAATCTGGAGGTGTGCATTTTCACACTTCTGTACCTCTTGCCCGATGGGAGAGGGGAGAAGAGGGAGTGGCCAGGGTGCGACTGGTCCTTGATGATGCTGCGCACCTTGCCAAGGCAGCGTGAGGTGTAGATGGAGTCAATGGAAGGGAGGTTGGTTTGTGTGATGGTCTGGGCTGTGTCCACAATTCTCTGCAATTTCTAATGGATGGAGCTGTTCCCTAACCAAACTGTGATGCATCTACACTTGTCCCACCTGCCTAAATTTGGCCCACATCCCTCTAAACCCTTTCTACCCATGTATATGTCTAAATGTATTTTAACTGTTGTTATTGTACCTGCCCCAACTACCTCCTCCGGCAGCTCGCTCCATACACCCACCAGCCTGTATGTGAAAATAGTTGACCCTCAGGTTCCTATTAAATCTTTCCCCTCTCACCTTCAACCTATGACGTCTGGTTCTTGATTCCCCAACTCTGGGTAAATAGGTGAGTTTTCTTGATCTATTCATAAGATCATAAAATCATAAGAGATAGGAATTGAATTAGGCCTTTTGACCCATCGAGTCTACTCTGCCATTCAATCATGGCTGATCTATTTCTCCCTCCTAACCCCATTCTCTTGCCTTCTCCCCATAACCCCTGACAATAGACAATAGACAATAGACAATAGGTGCAGGAGTAGGCCATTTGGCCCTTCGAGCCAGCACCGTCATTCAATGTGATCATGGCTGATCATCCACAATCAGTACCCCGTTCCTGCCTTCTCCCCATATGCCCTGACTCCGCTATTTTTAAGAGTCCTATCTAGCTCTCTCTTGAAAGTATCCAGAGAACCGGCCTCCACCGCCCTCTGAGGCAGAGAATTCCACAGACTCCCGCACTAATCTGGAATCTATCTCTCTCTTCCCCTCATGATTTTGTACACCACTATAAGATCACCCCCTCATCCTTCTGCGTTCCAAGGAATAATGTTTAGCGTACTCAACCTCTCCCTGTCACCCCGGCCCTCGAGTCCTGGCAACATCCTCGTGAATCTTCTCCTCACCCTTTCCCGCTCAACAACATCTTTCCTATAACATGGTGATCAACACTGAACACAATACACTAAATGCGGCTTTGTATTTTTTTTAGTTTGGAGATACAGCGCAGAAACAGGCCCTTCGGCCCACCGGGTCCGCGCCGACCAGCGATCCCCGCACACTATCACACACTATCCTACACCCACTAGGGATGATTTTTACATTTTACCAAGCCAATTAACCTACAAACCTGTACGTCTTTGGAGTGCGGGAGGAAACCGAAGATCTGGGAGAAAACCCACGCAGGTCACGGGGAGAACGTACAAACTCCGTACAGACAGCACCCGTAGTCAGGGTCAAACGCTGGTCCCCGGTGCTGCATTCACGGTAAAGTCAGCAACTCTACCGCTGCGCCACCGTGACTGCCAACGTCTTACACAACTGTAACATGGCCTCCCAACTTCTATACTCAATACTGTGACTGATGAAGGCCAATGTGCCTCGAGTCCTCTGCCTGGAATTTGGAATTCTCTGCCTCAGAGGGCGGTGGAGGCCGGTTCTCTGGATGCTTTCAAGAGAGAGCTAGATAGGGCTCTTAAAAATAGCGGAGTCAGTGGATATGGGGCGAAGGCAGAAACGGGGCATTGATTGGGGATGATCAGCCATGATCACGTTGAATGGCGGTGCTGGCTCGAGGGGCGAATGGCCTACTCCTGCACCTATTGTCTATTGTCTATTGTCCGTATCAAATGCATTTTTACCATTCTATCTTACTTGTATAAAGTCTACCTGCTGTAACGTCCCCATCACTTGGGCTTATCTTCATATCACTGATGACCACTGAGATATTTTCCTCTTCTTCGCCGATTGCCTCTCTGCCCTTTAAAAATCAGTCAGTCCACCTGACTCTGAATGGTCTGGAGACTAATGCTTGTAAAGTCTTTATTACAGAAGGCCTGTTTCATAAATCACCAAATGCTGGCGTTTATTGATTGTGCGATGAAGGGAAACAGCAGGAGAGATGGCAACAGAATGCTTCCTCTTGCAGCATGACACCATCCTCGTCTCTCAATAAATCCCTGGTTAGTTTGGTGTCTTCCAGTGGAGTGTGCCGGCTTCAATGACTGATTGCCCGTGTAGGAGGTAGTTTTTAGTTTTTTTTAGTTTTAATGATACAGCACGGAAACAGGCCCTTCAGCACACCGAGTCCACAAACCGACCAGCGATCCCTGTACACTAACACTATCCTACACACACACACACACACTGGGGATAATTTTACATTTGTACATTTATACCAAGCCAATTAATTTACAAATCCGCAAGCCTTTGGAGTGTGGGAGCACGCAGGGACAACTCGCGGAGAGAGAGTAAAAACTCCGTACAGACAGCACCCGTAGTCAGGATGGAACCAGGGTCTCTGGAGCTGTGCGGCAGCAACTCTACTGCTGCGCCACCGTGCCATGTGTGAAATGTGCAATCTATCAATGGTTACACTTCATAAAATCATCAGAGATAGGAGTAGAATTAGGCCATTCGGCCCATCAGGTCTACTCTGCCATTCAATCATGGCTGAAGGCAGACAAAAATGGTGGAGAAACTCAGCGGGTGAGGCAGCATCTAAGGAGCGAAGGAATAGGTGATGTTTCGGGTCGAGACCCTTCTTCAGAATCATGGCTGATCTATCTTTCGCTCCGAACCCCATTCGCCTGCTTTCTCCCCATAACCCCTGACACCCGCACTAATCAAGAATCTATCTATCTCTGCCTTAAATATATCCATTGACCTGGCCTCCACAGCCTGCTTTGGTGAAGAATTCCACAGATTCACCACCCTCTGACTAAAGACATTTCTCCTCATCTCCATTCTAAAAGAACGTCCTTCCTAAAATAATTCTGGGGCTGTGACCTCTAGTCCGAGACTCTCCCACTGGTGGAAACATCGTCTCCACATCCACTCTATCCAGGCCTTTCACTATTCTGTTTGCTTCAATGAGGTACCCCCTCATCCTTCCAAACTCCAGCGAGTACAGGCCCAGTGCCGTCAAACGCAAAACAATACACTTCTGTGAAGTTCTGCAGCCAAATGCTGAACCAAGTTGGAAGTTTTCATCGGTAGACAAAAGTGCTGGAGAAACTCAGCGGGTGCAGCAGCATCTATGGAGCGAAGGAAATAGGCAACGTTTTGGGCCGAAACCCTCCTTCAGACTGATGGAGGGTGGGGGGGGGGGGGAGATGAAAGTAAAAAGGAAGAGGAGGAGCCCGAGGGCTGAGGGAGAGCTGAGAAGGGGAGGAGACAGCAAGGGCTACCGGAAATTGGAGAATTCAATGTTTATGCCGCTAGGGTGCAAACTGCCCAAGCGGAATATGAGGTGCTGCTCCTCCAATGTGCGGTGGGACTCACTCTGGTCGTGGAGGAGGCCCAGGACAGAAAGGTCGGATTCGGAATGGAAGGGGGAGTTGAAGTGCTGAGCCACCGGGAGATCAGGTTGGTTAAAGCAGACCAAGCGGAGGTGTTCGGCGAAACGATCGCCAAGCCTGCGCTTGGTCTCACCGATGTAGAGCAGCTGACATCTTTGAGTTACATAAAACTAGGAAGGAGTATTCACACCAAGACTCGCTCTTGAATCAGGACATGAGCTAGAGCCTTTTCTCAGCAATGAATTATTCAATGTTATCCTCAATATTACACCAGTATAAGAATTAAGGCAAACCTAAATAATGCATGGTCGACAAAACATGCTGGAGAAACTCAGCGGGTGAGGCAGCATCTATGGAGCGAAGGAAATAGGCAACGTTTCTGGGTCGAAACCCTTCTTAAATAATGCATGATCCATTTTCAGTGCAGGTCCCTTCTCAAAAGATTGTGGAATAAAACCCAACCCAGTGTTGCAGAATCATGGTGGTGCATCGGAGAGTTGTTGCCTTACAGCGAATGTAGCGCCGGAGACCCGGGTTCGATCCTGACTGCGGGTGCTGTCTGTACGGAGTTTGTACGTTTCCCCCGTGACCTGCGTGGGTTTTCTCCGCGATCTTTGGTTACCCCCAAAGATGTGCAGGTTTGTAGGTCACTTGGCTTGGTGTATGTATTAATTGTCCCTAGTGGGTGTAGGCAATAGACAATAGACAATAGAATGGGCTAAGTGTTCGGCTGGCAACCGGAAGGTAGCCGGTTCGAATCCCGCTTGGAATGCATACTGTCGTTGTGTCCTTGGGCAAGACACTTCACCCACCTTTGCCTGTGTGTGAATGTGTGTGAATGTGTGTGAGTGATTGGTGGTGGTCGGAGGGGCCGTAGGCGCAGATTGGCAGCCACGCTTCCGTCAGTCTGCCCCAGGGCAGCTGTGGCTACAGAAGTAGCTTACCACCACCGAGTGTGACTGAGGAGTGAATGAATAATGCGATGTAAAGCGCCTTGAGTATTAGAAAGGCGCTATATAAATCCCATCCATTATTATTATTATTAATAGATGCAGGAGTAGGCATGGAGAGGTTAGAGGTATCTCCTGCAGCTCCATGCAGAGGTTAGACCATCGCTGGTCGGCATGGACCCGATGGGCCGAAGTTCCTGTTTCCGTGCTGGACCTCTAACAACTAAAAGTAAAAACAAAAAAAACCAGAGGACAGAGGGTTAAGGTGAGATCATAGTCATACAGCCTGGAAAAAAAGGCCCTTCGGCCTAATTTGCCCCCAGCGACCAACAGGGTCTCGACCCGAAACGTCACCCATCGCCAATCTCTAGAGGTGCTCCCTGTCCCACTGAGTTGCTCCAGCATCTTCGGTTTAAACCAGCATCTGCAGTTCCTCCCTACACATGCCCCATCTACACTAGTCACACCTGCCTGGGTTTGGCCCATATCCCTCTAAACCTGTCCTATCCATGTTCCTGACTAAAGTACCTCAGGAGAATAAATGCTTAAGAAAGAGCTGCAGATGCTGGAAAAATCGGAGGTAGACAACATTTCTTGGAAAAACTCAGCGGGTGAGGCAGCATCTATGGAGCGAAGGAACAGGTGACGTTTCGGGTCTCGAAGAAGGGTCTCGACCCGAAACGTCACCCATTCCTTCTCTCCATAGATGCTGCCTCACCCGCTGAGTTTCTCCAGCAATTTTGCATACCTCCAGGCAGGAGAATAAAGTTTAGTTTATTAAATGTTTCTTAAACATTGAGGTTTGTTTGTGTAGATGATCATATATTGGATGTTGTGCATTCTGTATCGCCATTCTGAATCTGTACATTGCTTTTAGACTTTAGAGATAAACATGCCCTTTGGCCCACTGAGCCCACGCCGACCAACGATCCCCGTACACTAACACTATCCCACACACACAGGGGACAAGTTGCAATTTTTTACCGTAGCCAATTAACCTACATACCCGCACGTCTTTGGAGTGTGGGAGGAAACCGGAGCACCCGGAGAAAACCCACGCAGGTCACGGGGAGAACGTACAAACCCCGTACGTTTCTTATAGAAACTTACAAAATTTTTAAGGGGTTGGACAGGCGAGATGCAGGAAGATTGTTCCCAATGTTGGGGAAGTCCAGAACAAGGGGTCACAGTTTAAGGATAAGGGGGAAGTCTTTTAGGACCGAGATGAGAAAAACATTTTTCACACAGAGAGTGGTGAATCTCTGGAATTCTCTGCCACAGTAGGTAGTTGAGGCCAGTTCATTGGCTATATTTAAGATGTGGCCCTTGTGGCTAAAGGGATCGGGGGGTATGGAGAGAAGGCAGGTACGGGATACTGAGTTGGATGATCAGCCATGATCATATTGAATGGCGGTGCAGGCTCGAAGGGCCGAATGGCCTACTCCTACACCTATTTTCTATGTTTCTATGTACAAACAGCACCCGTAGTCGGGATCAAACCCGGGTCTCTGGCGCTGTAAGGCAGCAACTCTACCGCTGGCCTTTGTTGCGCACTAGCTGGTAAAGATGGCTCTCTGCATTGGCACACAAACCTCGCATTGACCGTGCCAGCTTATTTATTGACTAGTGCCCGGAATAAAAGACACTTAATGTCTTCCTTTGTTTGATGTGGCTTTTGTTGAACAGAAATAGATCTTTCTCTTCACCCCCCTCCAGCTTCGTGCTGAGATGAAAGTCTAATTATCCCGGCTCTTGATAGGAAAGTCCTTAATTAGACCTGAACTAAATCTGTGCGCAGAGAATCGGAGATGTGTGATGGATGGATCTTGTATCTCCTTGGTGACTTGCAGATGAAATAATGAAGATAGGGAGAGCTAACCTTGTCCCTGGGAGCATTTAACAGGCTGGTTCACGATGCACCTGAATCACAGATTAGTGCCCCAAGCAGCTGTGAGAAGCTGTGTTACAATACTACACATTCAGCACTCCCTACCCTCCTCAGCTTTGATCTCCTCTGTCAGCAGGGGTGCCAACAAAAGCCAGCCTCTCATCTCACTACCATTTCTTCCTTGATTTAAACCTGTAGCTGCAGTTCTTTCCTTATCATTTCACCCCCCCGGGTCGGTGGGACTGTCATTCGCTGAGAGAATGGAGCGGCTGGGCTTGTATACTCTGGAGTTTAGAAGGATGAGATGATATCTTATTGAAACATAATAAGATTGTTGGTAGACAAAAATGCTGGAGAAACTCAGCGGGTGAGGCAGCCTCTATGGAACGAAAGAAATAGGCGACGTTTCGGTCCGAAACCCTTCTTCAGACCAGATTTCCCCACGCTAGAGGCAGGAAACATGTTCCCGATGTTGGGGGAGTCCAGAACCAGGGGCCACAGTTTAAGAATAAGGGGTAAGCCATTTAGAATGGAGATGAGGAAACACTTTTTATCACAGAGAGTTGTGAGTCTGTGGAATTATCTGCCTCAGCAATGAAGGCCGGTTCTCCGGATACTTTCAAGAGAGAGCTAGATAGGGCTCTTAAAGATAGCGGAGTCAGGGGATATGGGGAGAAGGCAGGAACGGGGTACTGATTGGGGATGATCAGCCATGATCATAGTAAATGGCGGTGCTGGCTGGGAGGGCCGAATGGCCTACTCCTGCACCTATTGTCTATTGTCTCTCTCTTCCTACTTTCACCTTACTTCTCCACTCTTTACTCTGACAAGGCGATGATGGGAGTCTCTTCATTTCTCTCACAGTCACTTAGACTTTACTTTAGACTTCAGAGATGCAGTGTGGAAACAGGCCCTTCGGCCCACTGAGTCCACGCCGATCTGTGATCACCTGTACACTAGCGCTATCCTACACAAGCCTGGGGCAATTTACTATTTTTTTTAGCAAAGACAATTAAGCTACAAACCTGTACGTCTTTGTAGTGTGGGAAGAAACTGAGATCTCGGAGAAAACCCACGCAAGTCATGGGTAGAAGTACAAACTCCGTACAGACAGCGCCCGTAGTGAGGATGGAACCCGGGTCTCTGGCGCTGTGAGGCACCAACTCTACCGCTGCACCACCTTGCCACCCCTTTAGTTTAGAGATACGGCATGGAAACAGGCCCTTTGGCCCAACGAAAACGTCGACCAATACGTTCACACAAGGGACAATTTACAGAAGCCAATTAACCTACAAACCTTTGGAGTGTGGGGGGAGACCGGAGCACCTGGAGAAAACCCATTCGGTCTCTGGGAGAACGTACACACTCTGTACAGACAGCACCCGTAGTCGGGATCGAACCCCTGTCTCTGGCATTGTGCCACTGCGCAGCAACTCTGCCAGATCCGAAAGAGTGTCTCAAAAGTACATGTACCACAAAAAATGATGACCTTACACAGGGAAGAAGGAATAGGCTGCATAGCACGCAACAAATGATCAGCAGCCATGATCACATTGAATGGCGGTGCTGGCTCGAAGGGCCGAATGGCCTACTCCTGCACCTATTGTCTATTGTCTATTGTCTAAAAGCTTTTCACTGTACCTCGGTACACATGACAATAAACTAAGGTAGACAAAGTGATGGAGCAACTCAGCCGGTGCAGCAGCATCTATGGAGCGAAGGAAATAGGCAACGTTTCAGGCCAAAACCCTTCTTCAGACAATAAACTAAACTGAACTGAACTGAGAAGTTAGAAAACAGTGTTTATTATTTCCGCCAGATCAGAAAGAAAGGCTGGGGCGGTGGCAGTGGCTGCTTTACAGCGCCTTCAACTATTAAAAGGACGTTACTTTATATATGCTTGCCTTCATCAGTCGGGCATTGAGTATTACATGTCAGGAATCCATGTTGCAACTTTATAAGACTTTACAGCAGATGAGGAGGAATTTCTTTAGTCAGAGGGTGGTGAGGTAAATAGCTCGTTCTAAGCTTCCCCCCAGTCTATTTTCAGTCAAAAACCACTGAATCAAGCACGTGAACATCTAAACTTTCTTTTGACAAAACGCAATTACAGTTCCCACTATTGTACCTATCCCACCGTGGGTTCGATCCTCATATCTGCCTGATCAAGCCCTCTCGGCCTTGCTCAAACAGAGACACTCCAGAAGGTCACGCAGTCCCAAGCGCTCTCCCAGATGATCGACGCTGGACCTCATGGCAGCGGACTTTTATATGTCCCGGGACCTCGAGGGGCCGAACCACATGGGGGTGGTCTCTGAACAATCCGATTACAGATATCGATTAACCCCGTACATGACAGACATTTCCCCAACCCAATAATACAGTGACTAATACATTGTATTCAAACAGTGTTTCTCTGAGGAAGCAAACATCACAACATGTGCCCTGATCTGCAAGAAAACCAGACAAGGCTCAATACTTAATCCAATCAACACTCAGCAACTATTATTTACAAGCAGTATGTCTGATTTGCATTCATCCAATCCATTCTATGCATTTTGCACCTAATTGCCAGGGTCTGCAGTTGTTCCCAATCTCTTCCTGCAGCTCAGATCTAGGCTCTAGACAAACTGGCACAATAGACAATAGGTGCAGGAATAGGACATTCGGCCCTTCGAGCCAGCACCGCCATTCAATGTGAGCATGGCTGAGAGCACTTTTAAATTGACCAAATGGCCTAGCAGCCCTGAAGCCTTTACCCAATTTTAGAGTCCTAGCCTCTCCAACCTGGCCAGCATTAACAGTGAATCCGTGGAATTCATTGCCACAGACGGTTGTGGAGGCCAAGTCAGTTGGTATTTTTAAGGTGGAAATTGACAGATTATTGATTAGTACGGGATTATGGGGAGAAGGCAGGAGAATGGGGTTGGGAGGGAGAGATGGATCAGCCATGATTGAATGACGGAGTAGCCTTGATGGGCCGAATGGCCTAATTTTGTTCCTATCACTCATGAACATCTACTGGTTTGACTAACGAATGAAAGATGTATGTCAAAACTGGTAACTGAAGCTATAATTTGAACCACGATTTATAGGATCATTTAATTAACCATTAACTAATTAACTTTGATTAAGAGGTGGCACGATGGTGCAGCGGTAGAGTTGCTGCCTCAGAGACCATGTTCCATCCTTTCCACAGGTGCTGTCTGTATGGAGTTTGCACGTTCTCTCCCCGTGACATGCGTGGGTTTTCTCCGGGTGCTCCGGTTCCTCCAATACTCTACATACTTACAGTTTTGTAGGTTAATTGGCTTTGTTATACTATTAAATTGTCCCGAGTGTGTGTAGGATAGTGTTAGTGTGCGGGGATCGCTGATTGGCGCGAACCCGTCAGGCCAAAGAGCCTGTTTCCGCGCTCTATCTCAAAACTAATCTAAACTAAACTATTTGCCTCAAACTATGGAGAGGTGATTGAAGATCTTTACGAAGAAGAAGTGAAAAATGTACAACCTATTTAAACAAGAGTGCATAGTTTAGTTTAGTTTAGAGATACGGCACGGAAAAAACGCCCTTCGGCCCACCGGGTCCATACCGACCAGCGATCCCTGCACACTAACACTATCCTACACTATCCTACACACACTAGGGACAATTTACAATTTTACCAAACTACCAATTAACCTACAAACCTGAGGTAGACAAAAATGCTGGAGAAACTCAGCGGGTGCGGCAGCATCTATGGAGCGAAGGAAATAGGCAACGTTTCGTCCCGAAACTTTGCCTATTTCCTTCGCTCCATAGATGCTGCCACACCCGCTGAGTTTCTCCAGCATTTTTGTCTACCTTCGATTCTCCAACATCTGCAGTTCCTTCTTGAACAACCTACAAACCTGTACGCCTTTGGAGTGTGGGAGGAAACTGGAGCACCCGGAGAAAACCCACGCAGGTCATGGGGAGAACGTGCAAACTCCGTACAGACAGCACCCGTAGTCAGGATCGAACCTGAGCCAGCAGCAACTCTACCGTTGCGCCACCGTGCCGCCCATGTAATTAACCATTGACAATGATAGGATTCTGTGAACGAAGTCTCGAGTGTTAAACGGCATTGAATGTCATTTAATGTTTAACAAAATGTCAGTGGCATCATATTTTCAGATTTAAAAATGGATCCAAATTCCAGATATATTGAAATTACATCGACACCATTTAAGGAGTATACCCTTCAGGCGAAACTAATGAAGAAGTCCCTTACGTTTAAAATACGTTGTCTCCACACATTTCATAAATACAAAACAATTATTCATGTAAGTCCCTACATACAGCTCAGTGTAATACAGATCTGTGCTGAATATGATCCCAAATTAAACTGGTCTCGTCTGCCTGCACATGATCCATATGTTCATACATGATAGGAGAAGAATTAGGCCATTCAGCCCATCAAGCCTACTCCACCATCCAATCATGGCTGATCTCAACTACCTCCACCGGCAGCTCGTTCCATACACCCACCAGCTCGTGTGCGAAAAAAGTTGACCCTCAGGTTCCTATTAAATCTTTCCCCTCTCAACCTTCAACCTATGACCTCAGGTTCTTGATTCCCCAACTCTGGGTAATTAGGTTAGTTTTCCTGATCTATTCATTCATAAGATCATGAGATAAGAATAGAAGTAGGCCATTTGACCTATCGAGTCTCCTCCGCCATTCAATCATGGCTGATCTATCTCTCCCTCCTAACCCCATTCTCCTGCCATCTCCTCAAAACCCCTGACACCCGTACTGATCAAGAATTTATCTATCTCTGCCTTGAAAATATCCTGTGATGGCCTCCACTGCCGTTTGTGGCAAAGAATTCCACAGATTCACCACCCTCGGGCAAAAGAAATTCCTCCTCATCTCCTTCCTAAAGGAACGTCTTTTAATTCTGAGGCTGTGGCCTCTGGTCCTGGATTCACCCATTCTCCCACATACCCCTCCATTCCCTGTATATCCACGTGCCTATCCAAAAAGCCTCTTAAACTCCACTATCGTATCTGCCCCCACCCCCAACCCTGCCCTCTGTGTAAAAAAAAATTCTGCGAACATCTCCTTTAAACTTTGATCTTAAAGCTCTCAACTTAAGCCCAGACTTTGTCATTTCTATCCTGGGGTATAAATGTTCTGACTGTCTACCCTATCTATGCCTCCCAGAATGTTATATGCTTCTATGAGGTCCCCCTCAATCTCAGGCATATCACAGAAAACATTCCAAGTCTGTCCAGCCTCTCCCTGTAGGTGAAACCCTCTAATCCATACAGCGTTCTGTTGAACCTACTCTGCACTAACTCTAACCCTGAAGCCCCCACATCCTTCCTGTGATGGGGGCAACCAGTACTGCACGCAATACTCCACATGTGGCCTGACCAGAGTCCTGAGTTGCTGACTGTCATGCCACGTATTATATGTCTTCTTTATCACTAAATCTCGGTACATGTGACAACAAACTAAACTCAACCGGGGATGGCACGATGGCGCAAGGTATTGAGTCCATGCCGACCCACCATAACCCCGTACGCTAACACTATCCAACACACACTAGGGCCATTTTTCAATTTTTACCAAAGCCAATTAACTGACAAGCCAGCATGTCTTTGAAGCGTGGGAGCAAATCGGAGCACCCGGAGAAAACCCACGCAGGTCACGGGGAGAACAATAGACAATAGACAATAGACAATAGGTGCAGGAGTAGGCCATTCGGCCCTCCGAGCCAGCACCGCCATTCAACGTGATCATGGCTGATCATCCCCAATCAGTACCCCGTTCCTGCCTTCTCCCCATATCCCCTGACTCCGCTATCTTTAAGAGCCCTATCTTGCTCTCTCTTGAAAATATCCAGAGAAATGGCCTCCACTGCCCACTGTGGAATTCTCTGCCTCATTGGGCGGTGGAGGCCGGTTCTCTGGATGCTTTCAGGAGAGAGCTAGTTAGGGCTCTTAAAGATAGCGGAGTCAGGGGATATATCCGCACGGTTCGCATTAACCAACCTGATCTCCCCGTGGCTCAGTACTTCAACTCCCCCTTCCATTCCGAATCCAATCTTTCTGTCCTGGGCCTCCTCCATGGCCAGAGTGAGTCCCACCGCAAATTGGAGGAGCAGCACCTCACATTTCGCTTGGATAGTTTACACCCCATTGACTTCTCCAATTTCAGGTCGTCCTTGCTTTCTCCCTCCTTCCCCTCCCCCTTCCCATTTCTCCCACAAACCCACTGTCTCAGCCTCTTTTTCCCGCCCCCTCCCCCAACATCAGTCTGAAGAAGGGTCTCGACCCGAATCATCGCCTACTCCTTCTCTCCATAGATGCTGCCTCAACTGCTGAGTTTCTCCAGCATTTTTATCTACCTTAGCTCCAAGAGTCAGCAACAAAACTAATTTTTCTTTAGCCTTTCCAAATTAGTATGATATTGGTGACTATCACACTCATTCATTGGTTTATAGTTCCTCCTTCCTTCAAATCTTACTTCACTTATCTAGACATCATGGACTGTCTTGTCTTCCTTGTCTGTCAGGGAGAACTGACTTCAAAGTTTTTATTTCATATTTTACTCACAATGATCTTCCAACCTCTCTCGGGAAATGTGCAGCTGAATCATTTCCGATGTTTCTTCAAGTATTGATTGAAGTTTAGTAGAAAAGGCAATGTGAACAGGAATAATCCTTCTGCCCGTCAAGTCTATCCTGTCATTCACCAATCCCGGGATGGCGGGACTGTCATATGCTGAGAGAATGGAGCAGCTGGACTTGTACACTCTGGTGTTTAATGGGATGAAAGGGAATCTTATTGAAACATATAAGATTGTTAAGGGCTTGGACACGCTAGAGGCAGGAAACATGTTCCCGATGTTGGGGGAGTCCAGAATTAGGGGCCACACAGAGTTTAAGAATAAGGAGTAAGCCATTTAGAACGGAGATGAGGAAACACTTTTTCACACAGAGGGTTGTGAGTCTGTGGAATTCTCTGCCTCGGAGGGCGGTGGAGGCCAGTTCTCTGGATGCTTTCAAGAGAGAGTTGGATAGAGATCTTAAAGATAGCAGAGTCAGGGGATATGTGGAAAAGGCAGGAACGGGGTACTGATTGGGGATGATCAGCCATGATCACATTGAATGGCGGTGCTGGCTAGAAGGGCCAAATGGCCTACTCCTGCACCAATTGTCTATTGTCTATTGATTATAAACCCATGCCTTATCTTCCCCCCTCAGCATTACTTTCCTGAGGACCTGAGGACACAGGTTTAAGGCGAAGGGGAAAAGATTTCATAGGAATCTGAGGGGTAACTTTTTCACACAAAGGGTGGTGGGTGTATGGAAGAAGCTGCCAGAGGAGGTAGTTGAGGCAGGGACTATCCCAACGTTTAAGAAACAGTTAGACAGGTACATGGATCGGACAGGTTTGGAGGGATACGGGCCAAGCGCAGGCAAGAGGGACTAGTGTAGAAAGGACATGTTGGCCGGAGTGGGCAAGTTGGGCCGAAGGGCCTGTTTCCACGCTGTATCACTCTATCACTCTATGACTTTACACTTTCGAGATGTTCGGAGGTTCCGAGGTGTAGTGCTGGCTCGAAGGACCGAATGGCCTACTCCTGCACCTTATGTCTATTACAGTGAACAGTTTTAGTTGCGTGCTATACAGTAGGTGGAAAAGCAATACATGAGCCGTCCACAATGTACATAGAAACATAGAAACATAGAAAACAGGTGCAGGAGTAGGCCATTCGGCCCTTCGAGCCTGTACCGCCATTCAATGTGATCATGACTGATCATCCCCAATCAGTACCCCGTTCCTGCCTTCTCCCCGTATCCCTGACTCCGCTATTTTTAAGAGCCCTATCTAGCTCTCTCTTGAAAGCATCCAGAGAACCTGCCTCCACCGCCCTCTGAGGCAAAGACTGGTCCTTGATGATGCTGCTGGCCTTGCCGAGGCAGCGTGAGGTGTAGATGGAGTCAATGGAAGGGAGGTTGGTTTGTGTGATGGTCTGGGCTGCGTCCACAATTCATTGTAATAGCTTGCAAATCAATAGGTAGAACAAAAGGAAAAATACAGAGTGCAGAATATAGTTCTCTGGGAAAAACATACAGTGAACAAATGATTGATGGCAGGAAGAGGCTGATTGTCTATACTCTGCACGGGCGAGCAACTGGAATTATCCAGGGGTATAATTACCAGACAGCTAGAGATTGGCATGTGGTCCTTGGAGTTAATAAAATTCAATCACTATTGCAATTTATCTTGCAATTGATGTGTGAGATTGATATGAGAACTGGAACTACAATTAGACTTTTTTGTGGGAGTGAGTGAGAGAGTCTGAGAGTCATACAGAACGGAACGAGGCCCTTCAGCCCAACGCATGCATGCTGACCAAGAGGCCTCATCTGTGCTAGCCACAGTTACCCACATTTGGCCCATATCTCAGATGGTTGTGGAGGCCAAGTCAATGGGAAAATCTCTCCCTCTCAACCCTTATTGAAACATATAAGATTGTTAAGGGCTTGGACACGCTAGAGGCAGGAAACATGTTCCCGATGTTGGAACCAGGGGCCACAGTTTAAGAATAAGGGGTAAGCCATTTAGAACGGAGACGAGGAAATACTTTTTCACACAGAGAGTTGTGAGTCTGTGGAATTCTCTGCCTCAGAGGGCGGTGGAGGCCGGTTATTTGGATGCTTTCAAGACAGAGCTAGATAGGGCTCTTAAATATAGCGGAGTCAGGGGATATGGGGAGAAGGCAGGGACGGGGTGATGATTGTGGATGACCAGCCATGATCACATTGAATGGCGGTGCTGGCTCGAAGGGCCGAATGGCCTACTCCTGCCCCTATTGTCTATTGTCCTCAATCCCACGTGGTCCGTCCTCGTCCGTCGGTCAGTGCCGTCACAGACTGCCGAACCGACCTCTCCCCAATCGGCGCTGGGTCCCCTCCGGACACCTCCGTGGTGCCGACAACCCCGGCCTCAGAATATTATCTGATTTGATGGAACAGCATGAAAAACAATAGCTTTTCACTGTACCTCAGTACAGGTGACACCAATAAAACTAAACGTCAATCTGAACCCTCGTCCTGTGCCCTGCTGTTCTATGTTCAAGGAGGACCTGCAGATGCTGGAAAATCGAAGGTAGACAAAAGTGCTGGAGAAACTCAGCGGGTGAGGCAGCATCTATGGAGCAAAGGAAATAGGCAACGTTTCGAGCCGAAACTAAATAGGCAAAGTTTTGGGTCTGAAGAAAGGTTTCGGCCCGAAACGTTGCCTATTTCCTTCACTCCATAGATGCTGCTGCACCCGTATGGTTCTATGTTTGTTCAAGGTTAATAGTCAGAGGTCAATAGTTGGGACGACAGATGGCACAATGGGCTAAGTGTTCGGCTGGCGACCGGAAGGTAGCCGGTTCGAATCCCGCTTGGAGTGCATACTGTCGTTGTGTCCTTGGGCAAGACACTTCACCCACGTTTGCCTGTGTGTGAATGTGTGTTAGTGATTGGTGGTGGTCGGAGGGGCCGTAGGCACAGATTGGCAGCCACGCTTCCGTCAGTCTGCCCCAGGGCAGCTGTGGCTACAGAAGTAGCTTACCACCACCGAGTGTGACTGAGGAATGAATGAATAATGCGATGTAAAGCGCCTTGAGTATCTAGAAAGGCGCTATATAAATCCCATCCATTATTATTATTATTATTGTTATTATTAATAGTTCTTTATTATAACGTGTAAAAACCCACAGAGAAATTATTTTCTTACATCCAGTTCAACAAAGTATTGATCGATAGACAAAATGCTGGAGTAACTCAGCGGGACAGACAGCATCTTTGGAGAAGAGGAATGGATGAATGAGTTTATTGTACAAGTATGTACACATACAATGAATTTGCCTTGGTGCTCTGTCCGCAAGTAACAACATGACATACGGTAAACCATTAAGAATAAAACATTAAACATTAAGAATATAACATGAAGAAGGGTCTCGACGTTTTTGGTCGAGACCTTTCTTCAGAGTGAGTGTGTCTATCTTCGGTGTAAACCAGCATCTGCAGTTCCTTCCTGCCCACTCATTAGAGTATTGTCACACCCAAACACATCCGTGGATTGTCACCCTGTCGTGGTGGAGAAGCTTGTGTGGACCTGAGATCCTGAGAGCGATGCCGTCTGGAGCTATGCTCCTGGTAGGGCCACCCATGGCGGTAAGGTCGAGGGGAAGGTCTCTGACAAAGAGCAATCCGACCAAGACCTCAACGGTGGAACAGGCGGAGGACGATGGCTGACCTTAGTGGAGCGTCACAACGGCTGGGAAGGCGGATGAAGGCTGCGGCAGAAAAGGGTCTCCGGTCGTCTTGGACTCCATGCCACTGGATCCTGACCCAGATCTGTCAAGGACCATGGGGTGGCTGTCTGTGCACCAGTCTCCCCACGCTAAACAAAGTCACGCACAGGCGTCCTCCATATAGGGAATAGCACCCTGGAGACACCCATGGTCAGCCACGAGTGAGGGGGGCCTATGAAGAAGAAGCACATCCCCTAAATAGTCTGCCGAGCCGGCATGCAAGAGGCTCCCTGTTTTGGCACCATTTTCTGAGTCCAGCCCGTGCTTTAGTTGTCATGAGCGGTGCCCAATTCAGGCGGGCCCCAGGCTGTTGCGGGGCCTTACTTGGTCACGTGGATCGACCACGTCCCTCTCCTCTCCTCTCCTCTCCCATCCATCTTAGTTCCCCAGGGGGTGGGAACCCCTCGCAACCATGGTACATAAAGAGTTAATGGTTAATAACGACTTAAGTGGCGCAGTTGCAGAGGGCAATATAACTACTTGCTTTCTTTGGATAATATGCCATTCAGTCGAGGGCCTGAGCTACAGGGAGAGATTTTGAATGAATGAATACGTTTATTGGCCAAGTATTCACATACAAGGAATTTGCCTTGGTGCTCGCAACATGACATACAGTGACAGTTAGGAATGACACATAAAACATTAAACATTAATAATAAAACATTATTGATTAAACATGTGAATTAAATAAAATACCAGAGCAAAAAGAGGCTACAGATTTTTGGTTATTGTGTCGAGCTACTACTGGTGGGAAAAAGCTGTTTTTATGTCTGGCTGTGGCAGCTTTGACAGTCCGGAGTCGCCTTCCAGAGGGACGTGATTCAAAGAGTTTGTGGCCAGGGTGAGAGGGGTCAGAAATGATCTTGCCCGCTCGCTTCCTGGCCCTTGCTGTGTACAGTTCATCAATGGAGGGAAGGTTGCAGCCAATATGAGGATGTTGCCAGGACTCGAAGGACAGAGCTAAAGGGAGAGGTTGAGCAGGCTGGGACTCTATTCCTTGGAGCGCAGGAGAATGAGGGGAGATCGTATCGAGGTGTATAAAATCATGAGTGGCATAGATCGGGTAGTCGCACAGAGTCTCTTGCACAGAGTTGGGGAATCGAGGACCAGAGGACATAGGTTTAAGGTGAGAAGGGAAAGATTCAATAGGAACCTGAGCAACAAATTTTTCACTCAGAGGGAGGTGGGTGTATGGAACGAGCTGCTGGAGGAGCTAGTTGAGGCAGGGATGACTGCAAAATTTAAAAGGTACTTGGACAGGTACATAGACAGGAAAGGTTTAGAGGGAGATGGGCCAAATGTGGATTAATGAGACATGTAGATGGGACATGTTGGTTGGACCTACCACATTCCAAAGATGTTCAGGTATGTGGGTTAATTGGTTTGGGTCAAGTTGTAAATTCTACCTAGTGTGTGTAGGATAGTGTTAAGGGCCTGTCCCACTTTCACGACCTAAATCACAACCTTTTTTACTCGTGGACATTTTTCATCATGTTGAAAAATCGCCCCGACCTACTTGATGCCACGAGTACCTACGACTAGCATCACGACCTGCTACGATCTACCTACGACCTCCTACGACCTACCTACGATCTCCTACGACCTTGTGATGACCCTACTGCGAGTATGAGTCAAGGGCAAACTCAGCAGAGGTCAATAGACAATAGACAATAGGTGCAGGAGTTGGCCATTCGACCCTTCGAGCCAGCATCGCCATTCAATATGATCATGGCTGATCATCCCCAATCAGTACCCCGTTCCTGCCTTCTCCCCATATCCCCTGACTCCGCTATCTTTAAGAGCCCTGTCTAGCTCTCTCTTGAAAGTATCCAGAGAACCGGCCTCCACCGCCCTCTGAGGCAGAGAATTCCACAGACTCACAACTCTCTGTGAGAAAAAGTGTTTCCTTGTCTCCGTTCAAAATGGCTTACCCCTTATTCTTAAACTGTGTGTGGCCCCTGGTTCTGGACTCTCCCCAACATGGGGTCATGAATTAGTTTGTGAAAGTGGGACAGGCCCTTTAGCGTACAGGGTGATCGCTGGTCGGCGTGGACTCGGTGGGCCGAAGGGCCTGTTTCTGCAATATACAAAAGTAAAAGTAAAGTCCTCTGGTCTTAACCGCCGATTCACAAAATGAGAGTTTATGAAACTAGGGGGGTGGAAAAGAATTGTTATGTCATTAGGCTAAATCCATGAATAAATCATGCTAATCACGTAATTAAAAGTTGTGAGTTTGGTTAACTACATAATAATTTTTTCTATATAATTTGGAATATAAATCTCATTTTTACATCATTTGGTGAATACAGATAACATCGCCATTAACCTACATCTGAGAAGGGTGAACTGTGAATTTGCAAGATTTTAATTTGATCCTGTAGTGAGCCACGTAATATTTAATTGAAATGCCACATTTAAATGCGATTTTTACTTATGAACTGATTAAAGAAAAAAAATTGGAATGATTCGAAGAATGAGATAATTGAAGGGAAAATTATTAGGGTTATTTGCAAAGTGGCATATTGCATCAATCTGGGTTTTGGTTTGGTAAATTAGCTTTTAACTTTCTGCTCCATTTCTATACTTTGTTCTTGGCCGGCCACGGTTTGGAGGAAAATCTGCCATTTTGCTATTGAGGGAGTGCAGCGTAGGTTTACAAGGTTAATTCCCGAGATGGCGGGACTGTCATATACTGAGAGAATGGAGCAGCTGGGCTTGTACACTCTGGAGTTTAGAAGGATGAGAGGGTCTCTTATTGAAACATATAAGATTGTTAAGGGTTTGGGCACACTAGAGGAAGGAAACATGTTGGGGGAGTCCAGAACAAGGGGCCACAGTTTAAGAATAAGGGGTAAACCATTTAGAACGGAGACGAGGAAACACTTCTTCATACAGAGAATTGCGAGTCTGTGGAATTCTCTGCCTCAGAGGGCGGTGGAGGCAGGTTCTCTGGATACTTTCAAGAGAGAGCTAGGTAGGGCTCTTAAAGATAGCGGAGTCAGGGGATAAGGGGAGAAGGCAGGAACGGGGTACTGATTGTGGATGATCAGCCATGATCAAATTGAATGGCGGTGCTGGCTCGAAGGGTCGAATGGCCTACTCCTGCACCTATTGTCTATTGTCGATAACATCATGAAAGCGAGTTTGAAATATCAAATTATTTGTTTACCAGAGGTGATGGCTTCATGCAGGATGGAACTAGATCCGTCAGCCCGATGGTCAATGTCAACCAACATACAAAGTAGAGATGTTTAAGAAAGAACTGCAGATGCGGGAAAAATCGAAGGTAGACAAAAATGCTGGGGAAACTCAGCGGGTGAGGTTTGTAGGTTAATTCGCATCGATAAAAGTTTGTAAATTGTCCCCAGTTCAGTTCAATTTAGTTTAGTGTCACGTGCACTGAGGTACAGTGAAAAGCTTTTGTTGCGTGCTAACCAGTCAGCGGAAAGACAATACATGATTACAGTCGATCCATTTACAGTGTACAGATATAGGATAAGGGAATAACGTTTAGTGCAAGGTGAAGCCAGTGAAGTCAGGATAGTCTGAGGGTCACCAATGAGGTAGATAGTAGTTCAGCACTGCTCTCTGGTTGTGGTAGGATGGTTCAGTTGCCTGATAACAGCTGGGAAGAAACTGTCCCTGAATCTGGAGGTGTGCGTTTTCACACTTCTGTACCTCTTGCCTGATGGGAGAGGGGAGACGAGGGAGTGGCCAGGGTGCGACTGGTCATGTTAATCATGCATGTTATATTCTCTAGCCATAGAAATTAGAACAGTACAGCACAGAACAGGCCCTTTGGTCCACAATGTCTGTGCAGAATTGAATGGTCTACTCCTGCACCTATTGTCTATTTTCTATTGAATGGTGGCGTAGACTTGATGGGCCGAATGGCCTAATTCTGCTCCTATCACTTACGAACGTGAGAAAAATGATGAGTGAAACTTTTATCCATTTAAGAGTGAATTTGCAAAACTTGTAATTGGATAATATTTGGCAAGCTATCAAGGGTAAATATTTCTCTTGACTGCAGTATCTCAAACAACTCAGCAGCTTCAATGTAATGAGATTCCTTTAGGCTTCATTAACATGTATAAAGCAAGATACCCCCAGAGAACTCTGCTGCCTGTATCCCTGTGTTTCATGGATGCAGAGTCTTTTATCTTAGTGCATCGATTCAAATCAAAAGGCACAGGCTCTACACCCACCGACTTAGAGGGGGCTTTGTTGCAAACCATCAGTAACTTGGTGCCGTTTACTCGATCGAGTGGCTTCTTGTACACAGGTCAACTAGAGATAAAATCATCAGGGGAATCGATCGGGTAGATGCACAGAATCGAGAACCAGAGGGCATAGGGTTAAGGTTAAGGGGGAAAGTTTTAATAGGAACCTGGGGTGTAACGTTTTCACACAAAAGGTGGTGGAGGTATGGAACGAGTTGCCGGAGGAGGTGGTTGAGCCTGTTTCCTCTATCATAATTACTTTTTTACATATCTTTCATTCATTTGTTCTCTATCTCTATATATCACCGTCTATAACTCTCGTTTCCCTTTCCCCTGACTCTCAGTCTGTAGAAAGGTCCCGACCCGAAACGTCTCGCATTCCTTTTCTCCAGAAATGCTGCCTGACCCGCTGAGTTGCTCCAGCACTCTGTGAAACATCACCTATCCATGTTCTCCACAGATGCTGCCTGACCCGCTGAGTTACTCCAGCACTCTGTGAAACATCACCTATCCATGTTCCCCACAGATGCTGCCTGACCCACTGAGTTACTCCAGCACTCTGTGAAACGTCACCTATCCATGTTCTCCACAGATGCTGCCTGACCTGCTGAGTTACTCCAGCACTCTGTGTCTATCCTCTTTCTCTACATTGTGGAAAGGGGGAAATGCTTTCAAGATGTTGCCCAACTCAGGCGACTATCTGCGTGCTGGCCACAAAAGCACATCTACAATCACATATTACAATCGCCCCACACTGTAAATGGCTCGATTGTAATCATATTTTGTCTTTCTGCTGACTGGTTAGCATGCAACAAAAGGTTTCACTCAGCCTGTTCCTGCTATGGTCACAGAGACATATTCCAGTTTAGTTTATTGTCACGTGTACAGAGAAAAGCTTTTGTTGCGTGCTAACCAGTCAGCGGAAAATCAACACATGATTACAATAGAACCATTCGGGCGGCACTGTGGCGCAGCGGTAGAGTTGCTGCCTCACAGCGCCAGAGACCCGGGTTCCATCCTGACTACGGGTGCTGTCTGTACGGAGTTTCTATCTTCTCCCCGTGACCTGCGTTGGTTTCCTCCGGATGCTCTGATTTCCTCGTGTCATATGCTGAGAGAATGGAGCAGCTGGGCTTGTACACTCTGGAGTTTAGAAGGATGAGAGGGTACCTCATTTGATTGTTAAGATTGTTAAGGGTTTGGACACGCTGGAGGCAGGAAACATGTTCCCGATGTTGGGGGAGTCCAGAACCAGGGGCCACAGTTTAAGAATAAGGAGTAAGCCATTTAGAACGGAGACAAGGAAACACTTTTTCTCACAGAGAGTTATGAGTCTGTGGAATTCTCTGCCTCAGAGGGCGGTGGAGGCCGGTTCTCTGGATGCTTTCAAGCGAGAGCTAGATAGGGCTCTTAAAGATAGCGGAGTCAGGGGATATGGGGAGAAGGCAGGAACGGGGTACTGATTGGGGTTGATCAGCCATGATCACATTGAATAGCAGTGCTGGCTCGAAGGGCCAAAAGGGCCGAATGGCCTACTCCTGCACCTATTGTCTATTGTCTATTGTCTCCTACACTCCAAAGACGTGCAGGTTTCCAGCTTAATTGGCTTGGAGTTAATGTAGTGTGTGTAGGATAGTGTTAGTGTGCGGGGATCGCTGGTCGGAAGGGACTCGTTGGGACAAAGCGCCTGTTTCTGCCCTGTGTCTCTAAAAACTAAACTAAATGCTTTTCACCGTATCTCGGTTCACGAGACGACAAACTAAACTCAACTTTAAAAAAAACATGAAAGACGGTGAGTCTTGAGCTTTAGTGACAGACGTCGACTCATCGTCGAATCAGCTAGAACGTGGTTGATTCGTTTCCCTCTGCACCCACCCCATCCGTTTCAGTGAATGCTTTTCAAGCGTAGTGTGGACTTTTATGCCTCGGGAATGTGGAGTTTGAGAGAAAGGGCTGGTGAAAGAACAGCAGGGTGCCAGAAGAAAGGAAAATCCTAAACAGAGAGAGTTGAACCTCTCCCATGACTGGAGATGAGATATGTTAGCTGATGCACCCCAGAGACATTTATGGATGATAATTAGTAAATGGTGTGGGAATAACTGTAAAACTCTGATAAAATAAGAGAGCATGTTTTGGAATGGTACACTACAATGCATTACCATTGCCCAACAGAATATTTAGTTTTTAGTTTTAGAGATACAGCGCAGAAACAGGCCCTTCGGCCCAAGTTGTCCGCACCGAACTATCCCACACACCCCAGGTATAATTTACGCTTAAACCAAGCCAATTAACCTGCACACCTGCACGAATTTAGAGTGTGGGAGGTAACCGGAGCACCCGGAGAAAACCCACGCAGGTCACGGGGAGAACTTGCAAACTCCGTACAGACAGCACCCGTAGTCAGGGTTGAACCCGCATCTCTGGCGCTGTGAGGCCCGACTGCAGTTGTGGTAGTGAATACACTCGAAGCACAGACACAAATACCTTGCTGTTCCTGACTGTTGAAGTTCAATTGAGGTTGATCTTTTACAAATAATAAATAACACAGAGCCTCACTCTCCACTCTGCAAATTGTTGCTGTTACAAATTTAAATGAAGACAAGTGATGAATTGAACCAGCTTACAGTTGCATACAGTTGCACTGCCTAAAGTGAAGAAGGCTGAAAAAGGGTCTCGGCCTGAAACGTCACCTATTTCTTTCCCTCCATAGATGCTGCCTCACCCGCTGAGTTTCTCCAGCATTTTTGTCTACCTTCATATCAAAGAAGGGTGATTTGTAAAATTTACGGGATTGTGATCAGTCTAGTGGCGGCACGGTGGCGCAGCGGTAGAGTTGCTGCCTCACAGCACCAGGGACCCGGGTTCGATCCTGACTACGGGTGCTGTCTGTACAGAGTTTGTACATTCTCCCCGTGACCTGCGTGGGTTTTCTGAAGGTTCTCCCCCCGGTTTCCTCGCCCATTCCAAAGACGTTCCGGGCTTGTGAGGGTTGATTTACTTCTGTAAATTGTCCCTAGTGTGTGGAGGAGAATGATAGTGTGCTGGGATTGCTGGGCGGCACGGACTTGGTGGGCCGAAGGGCCTGTTTCTGCGATATATCTCCAAACTAAACTAAACTAAATATTTTGTGCAATTATTGATTAGTATCGCTCTTTAGTATCTGGAATGACATTCACTTGAAATAACGCACTAACTAGCACAAGGAACTATTATCTGAAACCCCAGTTTATCAATGACGCGTGTCAGAGGTGAGAAACATAGAACCATAGAAACATGGAAACATAGACAATAGGTGCAGGAGGAGGCCATTCGGCCCTTCGAGCCAGTACCGCCATTCATTGCGATCATGGCTGATCGTCCGCAATCAATAACCCGTGCCTGCCTACTCCCCATATCCTTTGATTCCACTAGCCCCGAGCGCTCTATCTAATGGCCCTGCCCCACAATGCGAGTTCATTCCAAGAGCTCTCCTGAGTTTAAAAAAAAATCAAACTCGTGGTAAGCACGGGGAATGAAAGTAGCGGGTACGTCGGAGCTCGGGGACGTCTCTTAGCGGCTCGTAACGCTAACGGCAGGTAAGCTCGGGAAGACGCGTGAAGATTTTTCAACATGTTGAAAAATGTCCACGAGAGCCCCGAGTACCGACGAGTGGCCATTACTGTAAATCTCCGAGTTCGAATCAGGGCAAACTCGGGAGAACTCTTGGAATGAACTCGTACCGTGGGACAGGGCTTTAACTCTCTCTTAAATCCATCCAGTGATTTGGCCTCCACTGCCCACTGTGGCAGGGAATTCCACAAATTCACAACTCTCTGGGTGAAAATGTTTTTCCTCACCTCAGTCTTAAATGACCTCCCCTTTATTCTAAGACTGTGGCCCCTGGTTCTGGACTCGCCTAACATTGGGAACATTTTTCCTGCATCTAGCTTGTCCAGTCCTTTTATAATTTTATATTTTTCTATAAGGCACCCCCTCATCCTTCTAAACTCCAATGAATACAAGCCTAGTCTTTTCAATCTTTCCTCATATGACAGTCCCGCCATCCCAGGGATCAATCTCGCGAACCTACGCTGCACGGCCTCAATCACAAGGATGTCCTTCCTCAAATTAGGAGACCAAAACTGTACACAATACTACAGATGTGGTATTTCCAGAGCCCTGTTCAACTGCAGAAGAACCTCTCTACTCCTATACTGAAATCCTCTTGTTATGAAGACACAGCAACCTCTCTTCAGAACAGAATAAATCACAAAGCCATATCAGAGGTGAAATGATTCAAGCATTTCTTCAATGACAGCTGAATTATACCATCTGCACCCAGATCAGTGTCAGTTTTATGTAATTGTCATAAGTTCATAAGACATAGGAGCAGAATTAGGGCATTCGGCCCATCAAGTCTACTCCGCCATTCAATCATGGCTGATCTATCTCGCCCTCCTAACCCCATTTTCCTGCCTTCTCCCCGTAACCCCTGACACCCGAACTAATCAAGAATCTCTCTATCTCTGCCTGAAAAATATCCACTGACTTGGCTTCCACAGCCGTCTGTGGCAACGAATTCCACAGATTCACCATCCTCTGACTAAAGAAATTTCCCCTCATCTCCTTCCTAAATTGCCTTCCTTTAATTCTGAGGCTGTGCCCTCTGGTCCAAGACTCTCCCACTAGTGGAAACATCCTCTCCACATCCACTCTATCTAGGCCTTACTAAAAAAAATGACATGCCTCTTTATTTTTTCAGTTTTATGTTCTGCCTTGTGCTGATTGGGGTCCAGTGGACTCAATGTATGGATTGAACTTGGCCTCAAGCTAAACTCTCCCCAGAGAATGAAATCGTAACATTATTTCTCATAGTCACAGAGCAAGATCGCAAGAAATAGCAGAGAATTGTGGACGCAGCCCAGACCATCACACAAACCAACCTCCCTTCCATTGACTCCATCTACACCTCACGCTGCCTCGGCAAGGCCAGCAGCATCATCAAGGACCAGTCTCACCCTGGCCACTCCCTCTTCTCCCCTCTCCCATCAGGCAAGAAGTACAGAAGTGTGAAAACGCACACCTCCAGATTCAGGGACAGTTTCTTCCCAGCTGTTATCAGGCAACTGAACCATCCTACCACAACCAGAGAGCAGTCCTGAACTACTATCTACCTCATTGGTGACCCTCGGGTTTCCTTGATTGGACTTTGCTGGCCTTACCTTGTACTAAACGTTATTCACATTATTCCCTATATCATGTAATCTGTACACTGTGAATGGCTCGATTGTAATCATGTATTAGACAATAGACAATAGACAATAGGTGCAGGAGTAGGCCATTCGGCCTTTCGAGCCAGCACCGCCATTCACTGTGATCAGGGCTGATCATTCACAAACAGCACCTACCCCAGAGGAGATCCCAGTGGTCTATAAATCTAAATCCCTGCTCCCTGCACCAGCCCCTCAGCCACACATTCAGATCCCCTATCTCCCTGTTCCTGCCCTCACCAGCACGAGGTGCTGGAAGCAATCCAGAGATAACCACCCTAGAAGTCCGGCATTTCTTCTTAACTCTCAAAACTAACGTTGCAGAACCTCCTTCCTCTTCTTCCCGACGTCATTTGTGCCCAAGTGCACAACTGCTTCCGGCTGCTCACCCTCGGTCGAGAGTATTGTCTTTCCACTGACTGGTTATGGCCCTGTCCCACGGTACGAGTTCATTCCAAGAGCTCTCCCGAGTTTGCCCTGATTCGAACTCGGAGATTTACGGTAATGGCCACTCGTCGGTACTCGGGGCTCTCGTGGACATTTTTCAAAATGTTGAAAAATCTTTCATGAGTCTTCCCGTGCTTAGCTGCCGTTAGCGAGTCTTCCAGAGTTCTTGCCATTAGCGTTACAAGACGCTAAGAGACGTCCCCGAGCTCCGACGTACACGCTACGTTCATTCTCCGTGTTTACCACGAGTTTAATTTTTTTTTAAATTCGGGAGACCTCTTGGAATGAACTCGTACCGTGGGACAGGGCCAGTAGCACGCAACAAAAGCTTGTCATGGTAAACTAAACTAAACTCAACCAGACTGATACAGGGTGAAAGTAGGTCATTCGGCCCACTTGACCACACTGACCACCATGCCCCATCTACACTAGTCTCACCTGCCTGCGTATGTTCCATATCCTCTAAACCTGCCCCATCTGTCCACATGTTCTGTCCACATGTCCACAATGTATCTGTCCACATGTTCCTTAAACGTTGCGATAGTCCGTGACTCAACTACCTCCTCTGGCAGCTCGTTCCATACACCCATCACGCTTTGAGTGAAAAAGTTGCACCTCGGGTTCTATTAAATCATTCCCCCCCTCACCTTAAACCTCATTAAAGTCTAAAGTGAAGTGCTGGAGTAACTCAGCGGGTCAGGCAGCATCTCCGGAGAACATGGATAGGTGACAATAGACAATAGACAATAGGTGCAGGAGTAGGCCATTTGACCCTTCAAGCCAGCACCGCCACTCAATGTGATCATGGCTGATCATCCCCAATCAGTACCCCGTTCCTGCCTTCTCCCCATATCCCCTGACTCTGCTATTTTTAAGAGCCCTATCTAGCTCACTCTTGAAAGCATCCAGAGAACCTGCCTCCACCGCCCCCTGAGGCAGAGAATTCCACAGACTCACAGAGTTTCACAGAGTGCTGGAGTAACTCAGCGGGTCAGGCAGCATCTCTGGAGAACGTGGATAGGTGACGTTTCACAGAGTGCTGGAGTAACTCAGCGGGTCAGGCAGCATCTGTGGAGAACATGGATAGGTGACGTTTCACAGAGTGCTGGAGTAACTCAGCGGGTCAGGCAGCATCTGTGGAGAACATGGATAGGTGACGTTTCACAGAGTGCTGGAGTAACTCAGCGGGTCAGGCAGCATCTGTGGAGAACATGGATAGGTGACGTTTCACAGAGTGCTGGAGTAACTCAGCGGGTCAGGCAGCACCTCTGGTGACATTTCGGGTCGGGACATTTCTTTAAGACTCGTCCATTTGAAATGTTGCCAAAGAATGGGTCAAATGCAAGTGACCTGCCCTTTTTTATTTCATTCTAACTGACTCCAGATAAATGCTGAAGTAATCCAGATATCAAATTCTTATGGGCCATTTCCTGAGCTAAATTTAGAATTCCGGATTGAAGCCTTGGTCACTAATTAAATATTCTCCAATTATCTCAGGATTCAGTTAACTCAGTGCAGTTAATTCATCGCTTAATTTTACAAGAAAACAGGAGGACTCAGCTAGCCGTCTCGTTCCCTTGTTAAATACACACAGTACAGACTGAAATGCAGGTTAAATGATTACATTTGATATCGAGGTACCAGGAGAAATTTAACGCTGAGGATTGGAAATCTAAAATGTAAACAAGGAATTCTGATCATTCCCAATCATGAATGAATGAATAAGTTCATTGGCCAAGTATTCACATACAAGGAATTTGCCTTGGTGCTCTGCCCGCAAGTGACAACATGACATACAGTGACAGTTAGGAATGACACATAAAACATTAAACATTAATAATAAAACATTATTGATTAAACATGTGAATTAAATAAAATACCAGAGTAAAAGGAGGCTACAGATGTTTGGCTGTTGAGTAGAGCTACTACTCGTGGATAAAAGCTGTTTTTATGTCTGGCTGTGGCAGCTTTGACAGTCCGGAGTCGCCTTCCAGAGGGAAGTGATTCAAAGAGTTTGTGGCCAGGGTGAGAGGGGTCAGAGATGATCTTGCCCGCTCGCTTCCTGGCCCTTGCAGTGTACAATTCATCAATGGAGGGAAGGTTGCAGCCAATAATCTTCTCTGCTGATCGGACGATTCACATAGAACATAGAATACCGGAGCAGGCACAAGGCCCATCCAGAACATTAGCACAAACTGCTGGAGTTTGTTAGGCAGCATCTCTGGAGAGAAGGAATGGGTGATGTTTCAGGTCGAGACGCTTCTTCAGACTCAGTGAGTCTAGAGATATGGAAGGGTAAGGTGTGAAAATGACAGATCAAAGCAGATGTGGTTTAAGGATATGTGGAATGGTTCATTGTTAGCTCGGGGGGAAATGACAGTTCTCTCCAGTTATGATCAGTTTAAGAATAAGGGGTAAACCATTTAGAACGGAGACGAGGAAACACTTTTTCTCACAGAGAGTGGTGAGTTTGTGGAATTCTCTGCCTCAGAGGACGGTGGAGGCCGGTTCTCTGGATACTTTCAAGAGAGAGCTAGATAGGGCTCTTAAAGATAGCGGAGTCAGGGGATATGGGGAGAAGGCAGGAATGGGGTACTGATTGGGGATGATCAGCCATGATCACATTGAATGGCGGAGGTGGCTCGAAGGGCCGAATGGCCTCCTCCAGCACCTATTGTCTATTGCCTATTGTCTATAACCCCTGACACCCGTACTACTTTTTGTTTCTACATGACAGCAAGCAGTTTGCTTTCTTTCGCTGAACTTTTTTCGTTTATGCTGCAAGTCCCTACAAAAGGAGTCTTGGGAAGTTCTGTTTCTTTCGGTGATTTAATGGGAATATTGATGGGAATAGTTTGTGTTCCAACGAGAGACACAAAATGTTGGAGTAACTCAGCGTCTCTGGAGAAAAGGAATGGGTGACGTTTCGGGTCAAGACCCTTCTTCAGACTCTCGACTATAGAGAAATTAGTCTCTGTTCTTCAGACCCTTCTTCAGAGTGTCTGTTCCCAAAACAATCACACATCTAATCCTGACTTTTCAGATCTCAAAATTCAACTCGCAATCGTGGAGAAGGCACCCTGGCCACTTCTTCTTCTCCCCTCTCCCATCAGGCTAAAGGTACAGAAGTGTGAAAACGCACACCTCCAGATACAGGGACAGTATCTTCCCAGCTGTTATCAGGCAACTGAATGAATAGACAATAGACAATAATAGACAATAGGTGCAGGTAGGCCATTCGGCCCAACGAGCCAGCACCGCCATTCAATGTGATCATGGCTGATCATCCACAATCAGTACCCCGTTCCTGCCTTCTCCCCATATCCCCTGACTCCACTATCTTTAAGAGCCCTATCTAGCTCTCTCTTGAAAGCATCCAGAGAACCCGCCTCCACCGCCCTCTGAGGCAGAGAATTCCACAGACTCACCACTCTCTGTGAGAAAAAGTGTTTCCTCGTCTCCGTTCTAAATGGCTACCCCCTTATTCTTAAGCTGTGGGCCCTGGTTCTGGACTCCCCAACACCGGGAACATCAAAGTTTACCTTGCACTAGACGTTATTCCCCTTATCATGTATCTGTACACTGTTGACGGCTCGATTGTAATCATGTATTGTCTTTCCGCTGACTGGTTAGCACGCAACAAAAGCTTTTCACTGTACCTCGGTACACGTGACAATAAACTACACTGTAACAAGGCAATTCGAGCCTCTCTCAAAAGAGTCATTACGATTTTAATGCAGTTTCTTTTCCCAAACATATGTTCAAAACTCCCCAGATTAATTTAGCAGGTTTCCACAGATAGACGCCCTGGGCTCTTCATTTATAAACCGGTCTTCCCCCGATGAATCCTTTCTGTTTTCACAGATCAGAACGACAGGCTTCCCCCGCCAGATGTAGCCAAGTCCCTCATCAACAATTGCATTTCCCCCGATAAACACTGTTAGCACAGGGCAAAGCAATCTATGCCTCCGTTTATGAATCCTGAATGAAGTCGACTCTGGTCTCGGGGGAAAGTAAACCATGAGGTGGGATTGATGTGCAAAAGATCTGCGTTGATGAATAACGAGGATGGTTTTTCCTGTGTTTCAAAAAGTCAGAAGGGAATCTAATCTGTTCACTAAAGAACTGCAGATGCTGGAAAAAAAATCGAAAGCGGATTAAAAATGCTGGAGGAACTCAGCCGGTGAGGCAGCATCTATGGAGTGGAGGAATAGGCCACGTCTCGGGTCGAGACCCTTCTTCTTCGGAAGAAGAAGGGTCTCGACCCGAAACGTCGCCCATTCGAGACCCATCTTCTGAAGAACGAAGAAGTCAAATTTCAGAGTCTGAAGAAGGGTCTCGACCCGAAAGGTCACCTATTCCTTCACTCCATAGATGCTGCCTCACCCGCTGAGTTTCTCCAGCATTTTTAATCCGCTTTCGATATTCATTTCATGTAGTACAACCTTCTCGGTTTCCTTCATGGTAGAGTTATTTTACGGCTAGCACCTAACGGTAACCAGAAATTGCCTCCCAGCCCTTTGTACAGATGTACATGTGCAGAGGTGGCGCAGCGGTAGAGTCGCTGCCTCATGGCGCCAGAGACCCGGGTTCCATCCTGACTCCGGGTGCTGTCTGTACGGAGTTTGTACGTTCTCCCCGTGACCTGCGCGGGTTTTCTCCGGGTGCTTCTGGTTCCCTCCCAGGCTCCAATGACGTACAGGTTACAGGTTAATTGGCTCTGGTAACAATTGTAAGCTGTCGCTAATGTGTTAGTGTGACAATAGACAATAGACAATAGACAATAGGTGCAGGAGTAGGCCATTCGGCCCTTCGAGCCAGCACTGGCATTCAATGTGATCATGGCTGATCATCCCCAATCAGTACCCCGTTCCTGCCTTCTCCCCATAACCCCTGACTCTATTTTTAAGAGCCCTTTCTAGCTCTCTCTTGAAAGTATCCAGAGAATTCCACAGACTCACAACTCTCTGTGAGAAAAAGTGTTTCCTCGTCTCCGTTCTAAATGGCTTACTCCTTATTCTTAAACTGTGGCCCCTGGTTCTGGACTTCCCCAACATCGGGAACATGTTTCCTGCGGGGATCGCTGGTCGGCGCGGACTCGGTGGGCCGAAGGGCCTGTTTTCGTGCTGCATCCCTAAACTAAACCAAACTAAACTAATGGAATCATACAGTCATACAGCAGAAAAACAGGCCCTTTGGCCCAACTCATCCGTGTCAACCAAGATGCCCCTCTAAGTTAGACACATTTACCCTCAAAAACTGACACAAAATGCTGGACTAATTCAGAGTTTGAGCAGATGCCTGACTGGCTGAGTTATGCCAGCACTGTGTGCCTTTATTTATAACCTTATAGAATTTCACAGAGTGCTGGAGTAACTCAGCGGGTCAGGCAGCATCTGTGGAGAACATGGATAGGTGACGTTTCACAGAGTGCTGGAGTAACTCAGCGGGTCAGGCAGCATCTGTGGAGAACATGGATAGGTGACGTTTCACAGAGTGCTGGAGTAACTCAGCGGGTCAGGCAGCATCTGTGGAGAACATGGATAGGTGACGTTTCACAGAGTGCTGGAGTAACTCAGCGGGTCAGGCAGCATCTGTGGAGAACATGGATAGGTGACGTTTCACAGAGTGCTGGAGTAACTCAGCGGGTCAGGCAGCATCTGTGGAGAACATGGATAGGTGACGTTTCACAGAGTGCTGGAGTAACTCAGCGGGTCAGGCAGCATCTGTGGAGAACATGGATAGGTGACGTTTCACAGAGTGCTGGAGTAACTCAGCGGGTCAGGCAGCATCTGTGGAGAACATGGATAGGTGACGTTTCACAGAGTGCTGGAGTAACTCAGCGGGTCAGGCAGCATCTCTGGAGATATTTCAGGTCGGAACCCTTTTTCAGACTGAATGTAGAAGTAGAGCTAAACTCGGTCTACTTTCACTCTGAAGAAGGGTCCCGACCCAAAATGACTCAATTTGTTCTACAGATGCTGTCTGACCCGTTGAGTTCCTTCAGCACTTTCGGTTTTGCTCATCATTAAATAGAGATTTCTCGAAATATAATATATTCTGATGTTACCTATAGCTTCACGGAGCTGCCAGATTTCATGACCATCCACCTATATTTGAACAGGGCAATTTTGAAGTAGGCAATGATGTTGTACTTTACAGTAAAGGGTATATTCCTGACAAACTTCTTAATACTTCACTAGCTGGGTAGATACTTGAGAAAAAATGTTTATTATTGGAGATCCATTGCAATTTTCTTCCACCTTATTGTTGTCTATAATAAATCTCAATTCTTGTTTGACACTTTAGCAGAAATATTGCCACTTTTTGTTTAGCTATAGTTTAGTTTAGAGATACAGCGCAGAAACAGGCCCTTCAGCCCACCGAGTCAGTCACGCCCCCTTCCCTGACATCAGTCTGAAGAAGGGTCTCGAACCGAAACGTCGCCCATTCCTTCCCTCCAGAGATGCTGCCTGTCCTGCTGAGTTTCTCCAGCATTTTTGTGTACCTTCGATTTTCCAACATCTGCAGTTCCTTCTTGAACTAACTTAATGTTCTAACTAACTTTTTCGTCATTGAATTATGGATTTTTGAAGCTGACTTGTGTTGTCTAACTTATAACAAAGGTGGCGCAGCGGTAGAGTTGCTGCCTCACAGCGCCAGAGACTCAGGTTCGATCCTGATTCCTGGTGCTGTCTGTACGGTGTTTGTACGTTCTCTCCACGTGACCTGCGTGGGTTTTCTCCGAGATCTTCAGTTTCCTTCCACACTCAAACGAAGTGCAGGTTTGTAGGTTAATTGGCCTCTGTAAAAATTGAAAATTGTCCCGAGTGTGTAGGGTACTGCTGGTGTACGGGGATCGCTGGTTGGAACGGGCTTAGTTGGCTGAAGGGCCTGTTTCTGTGCTGTATCGGTACTGGCTCGGAGGGCCAAATGGCCTAGGCACTCCTGCACCTATTGTCTATTGTCTATCTCTAAACGAAACTAAACTAAACTAAATAAATACAACCAATCCAAACTCAAGTCCAATAGGTAGAACAAAGGGGAAGATACAGAGTGCAGAATATAGTTCTCAGCATTCATAAGTTCATAAGGGCCCTGTCCCACTTACGTGTCCTTGGCACGCAAATTACGCGACCTCGTCGTTGCGTTTAGGCGCACGGGCATCGTGTGGCCGCGCGGGGCTGGTCCCACTGAGAAGCGCGGAGGGGTATGGAGTTGTGCGCGATATCGCGTGGTGCTCCGAAATTTTGTACCGAATTAAATCTTCGCGCACCAACGGCCTGTCGCGTAACTGACGGCCAAAGTGGGACAGGCCCAAGACCCTGGCGCGACGCAACGTCTCACCTCCAACAGCAGCAGAAGCAGGCAAACGATTACCAAACTCGACCTGGGGCTCACGGCCGTTGCGGATCCGGATCCGCCCCCACTTCTACTCCCAGAGCGGGGCCAAGAAAATTGAAGATGGACACAAAATGCAGGAGTAACTCAGCGGGACCGGCAGCATCTCTGGAGAGAAGCAATGGATGACATTTCAGGTCAAGACCCTTCTTTCAGACTGAAGAAGGGTCTCGACACGATACATCACCCATTCCTTCTCTCCAGAGATGCTGCCGGTCCCGCTGAGTTACTCCTGCATTTTGTGTCCATCTTCAATTTTCTTGACATCTGCACAAAACGTAACTTAAGATCATCTTTAATCCACATACAGACTTAACGGCATGTTAGTAGTCACTGACTCCTGTCTGCTACTGAACTGCGTAGCATAGGAAGTAGGTGTTAATATAAATGATACAGTGAGGCGGGGTTAGTGATGCTAACCTATATAAGATTGGTTGCATGCATGAACCAATCTACATCCTTCCCCCTTAAAGAGTGAGTATAGTGAGCACCCATGCCATTAAAGTTAAACAAATTCGCCATATCTAACAGGCGGTCTACTGATGCGGCCCGAACGTGTACAGACCAAGTCCTCCCCTCCTTCACCGGAAAGATTAGAGGGAGGCGGTGAACCCGGAGGCGAGAAAGCCGCAGAGGAGGCTTGTGGTGACTGAAAGGGGAAGTGTGCAGGAGGGGAAGTGTGCAGGAGGGGTAATCCCGCACTTAGTCACGGCCGCTGCTCGTGGAGGAGTATGGGACATGTGAGGAGTATGGGGCATGTGGGGATCGGCAGAAGGTTCGGCAGCGAACGGCTGGAACTGAAGCGGCGGAGCATAGCGTCTGGCCGGTGGCGGACGTGGTGCTCGCACAGCAAGCAGATGTTGACGACTTCTGCGGTAGACTGTCCCCTTATAGTCCACAAGGTAAGATCGAGGTGCGTCAGCTGTGCCGACAACAGTAGCCAGACGGGAATGTCCACTGGTAGTTTGTGAACGAACAACCTGTCCCGGCAGTAGAGGCAGGAGGGGTTTGCATGATTTGTCGTGCGACCGTTTCTGAATATCGTGTTTCTCCTGAATACGCTTTTGGATTAAAGTAGGCTTCAGCACTTGAGGTATCAGCTTCTGCTGAGCAATCGGAATCGGAGGTCTTGCTGTCCTGGACATCAGTCGCTGGGCTGGTGATCCCAGGGTCCCGTCTCTGGTAATGTTTCTGAGGTTCAGGAGATCAAGGTAAAAATCTGAATTGGCCAGGCGCGATTGCTCCATCAGTTGTTTAGCGCTTCTGACAGCCCGTTCGGCAACTCTGTGGGTATTCTGGGCTGCTCGTGACGTGGTGGAAATTCCATCGGTTAGCAAAGAGCTTGAACTCGTGGCTGGTAAACTGTCTTCCGTTGTCGGTCTGCAAACGGACGGGTGAGCCGAATGTGGAGAAGTGTTTCTTTAATTTTCGGATGACCATCTCAGATGTGATGGAGCAATCGCGCCTGGCCAATTCATATTTTTATCTGGTCTCCAATTGGAGGTGTGGGTTCGCATCCCACTTCTGACACCATGTAAATATGACAACTACACAAAACGTAACTTAAGATCATCTTTAATACACATACAGACTTAACAGCATGTAAGTAGTCCCAGACTCCTGTCTGTTACTGAACTGCGTAGCATAGGAAGTAGGTGTTAATATAAATGATACAATAAGGCGGGGTTAGTGATGCTAACCTATATATGATTGGTTGCATGCAGAAACCAATCTACAGTCCTCACATTCATAAGTGATACGAACAGAATTAGGCCATTCGGCCCATCAAGTCTACTGCGCCATTGAATCATGGTTGATCTATCTCTCCCTCCAAACCCCATTCTCCTGCCTTCTCCCCATAACCTCTGACACCCGCACTGATCAAGAATCTATCTATCTCTGCCTTAAACACATCCACTGACTTGGCCTCCACAGCCTTTTGTGGCAATGAAATCCACAGATTCACCACCCTCGGACTAAAGAAATCCCTCCTCATCTCCTTTGCAAAGGTACGTCCTTTAATTTTGAGGCTGTGCCCTCTGGTCTTAGACTCTCCCACTAGTGGAAACACCCTCTCCACATCCACTCTATCCAGGCATTTCACTGTGTAGAATAGTTTTAGTGTGCGGGATCGCTGGTCTGCGCGGACTCGGTGGTCCAAAGGGCCTGATTTTGCTCCGTATCTCTACAGCCTAAAATAGCTGTGCAGTGATTTATTAGCAGGTATTTAAAGGAATACAAGTTTGGAGGAATGTTTTAATTCAGGCAGCTCCTGCTGTGTGTTGTCTTTGAATGTGATACCTAATTGTATCACTTGGGGCTTCTGATAGATTTGCCTGGTCTTAAATATAATCTGAGATGTCACAGCTGGGATAGGGAAAGTCCACATGCACAATGCTTGATGCATGAAGATTCTTACTCTGTGAACGCAACCATTTATATCTCCAACCTTGGTCGGAGAAAAATGATTACCCTACACTTTACACTTGGTTTGAGAAAACAGAGATTAGGCTGGGTGGCACGGTGGCGCATCGGTAGAGTTGCTGCCTCATGGGCTTGTACACTCTGGAGTTCAGAAGGATGAGAGGATATCTCATTGAAACATATAAGATTGTTAAGAGCTAGAGGCAGGAAACATGTTCCCGATGTTGGGGGAGTCCAGAACCAGGGGCCACAGTTTAAGAATAAGGGGTAAGCCATTTAGAACGGAGACGAGGAAACACTTTTTCTCACAGAGAGTTGTGAGTCTGTGGAATTCTCTGTCTCGGAGGGCGATGGAGGCCAGTTCTCTGGATGCTTTCAAGAGAGAGCTAGATAAGGCTCTTAAAAATAGAGGAGTCAGGGGATATGGGGAGAAGGCAGGAACGGGGTACTGAGTGGGGATGATCAGCCATGATCACATTAAATGGCGGTGCTGGCTCGAAGGGCCGAATGGCCTACTCCTGCACCTATTGTCTATTGTCTATTGTCTATTGCCTCACAGCGCCAGAGACCCAAGTTCGATCCCAACCACGGGTGCTGAAGATACGGAATCTGTAGACTCCCTTTGATCTGGTATTTTGTTGGTTCACCTGCTTGATCAATGGTGTTTTATCATTAATGTTTTATTATTATTAATGTTTAGTGTTTTCTGAGTCATTCGTAACTGTCACTTGTATGTCATGTTGTTACTTGTGGGCGGAGCACCAAGGCAAATTCCTTGTATGTGAATACTTGGCCAATAAACCTACTTACTTATGTTCTCCCCCTGACCTGCGTGGGTTTTCTCCGAGATCTTCAATTTCCTCCCGCACTCCAAAGACGTACCTAGGTTTGTAGGTTAATTGGCTTGGTTTAAATGCAAATTGTCCCTAGCATGTGTAGGATAGTGTTACTGTGTGGGAATTGCTGGTCAGCACGGACTCGGTGGGCTGTAGGGCCTGTTTCCGTGCTGTATCTCTAAATTAAACTAATCTACACTTTACACTTGGTTGGGAAAATGGTGATGAAGTCACATTTGTGGCCATAGAAAGTCATCGAGCCCTACAGCATGGGAACAGGGCGAAACACTTTAACTCCTCCTCCCATTCCCACACGGGCCTTTCTGTTTATTGTCACGTGTACCGAGGTACAGTGAAAAGCTTTTGTTGCGTGCTAACCAGTCAGCGGAAAGACAATACATGATTACAATCGAGCCGTCCACAGTGTACAGATACATGATAAAGGGAATAACGTTTAGTGCAAGGTAAAGGCAGCAAAGTCCGATCGAGGGTCTCCAATGAGGTAGATAGTAGTTCAGCACTGCTCTCTGGTTGTGGTAGGATGGTTCAGTTGCCTGATAACAGCTGGGAAGAAACTGTCCCTGAATCTGGAGGTGTGCGTTTTCACACTTCTGTACCTCCTGCCTGATGGGAGAGGGGAGAAGAGGGAGTGGCCAGGGTGCGACTGATCCTTGATTATGCTGCTGGCCTTGCCGAGGCAGGGTGAGGTGTAGATGGAGTCAATGGAAGCATGAAAACAGGCCCTTCGGCCCAACACGCCCACACCGGCCAACATGTCCCAGCAACACCAGTTCCACCCTCCTGCGTTTGGCCCATATACCTCTAAATCTGAACGTATTGGGTCGAGACCATTCTTCCGACTAATTCGGTCTGAAGAAGGGTCTCGACTCGAAACATCACCTGTCCATATTCTCCACAGATGCTGCCTGACCCGCTGAGTTACTCCAGCACTCTGTGAAACGTCACCTATCCATGTTCTCCACAGATGCTGCCTGACCCGTTGAGTTACTCCAGCACTCTGTGAAACGTCACCTATCCATGTTCTCCACAGATGCTGCCTGACCCGCTGAGTTACTCCAGCACTCTGTGAAACGTCACCTATCCATGTTCTCCACAGATGTTGCCTGACCCGCTGAGTTTCTCCAGCACTGTGTGAAACGTCACCTATCCATGTTCTCCAGAGATGCTGCCTGACCCGTTGAGTTACTCCAGCACTCTGTGAAACGTCACCTATCCATGTTCTCCAGAGATGCTGCCTGACCCGTTGAGTTACTCCAAGCACTGTGAAATCTTTTAAAAACCTGCAGCTGAAATCGCTGCTTCTACATGGGGAAGCATGGTTGCATTGCGAAGAATATCGTGCCGTAGAATCGATCAGCAATTACCTCTTAGGAATTGTGTCATGAACTACTGCTAATAGCCAATTAACGGGTTGTCATTCCACTGTTATGGCTTGCATGTATTCCCATTAACAGGCAATTAATAGACTGTGGCGCCAATGTGGGCTCCAGCCAGTCGCCTATGTTTTCTCCTCCATATAAAATATCAGATGCAGTAAAAGCCAGGGTGAGATACAGTATTATATAAAACCCTGCAGTTTGCCCCAGGGACCCTCGTGTTATGTCAAAGATTAGCTGTGGGTCTCATAGAGTCATCTAGATTGGCTAAACGCAGAGTATCTTGCCCAGTCTTAAGAAGGGTCTCGACCCGAAAAGTCGCCTATTTCCTTCTCTCCATAGATGCTGCCTCACCCGCTGAGTTTCTCCAGCATTTTTTGGTCTACTCCTGCCTGGTCTACTTGTCCTGGTCCATACAGAAGCAGGAAGGTACACAAAAATGCTGGGGAAACTCAGCGGGTGCAGCAGCATCTATGGAGCGAAGGAAATAGGCAACGTTTCAGGCCGAAACCCTTCTTCAGACTGATGTGGGGGTGGGGGGGGGGGCGAGGAGAAGAAAGGAAAAAGGAGGAGGAGGAGCCCGAGGGCTGAGGGAGAGATAGGAAGGGGAGGAGACAGCAATGGCTAACAGAATTGTGAGAAATCAATGTTCATGCCCGCAGGATGCAGACTCCCCAAGCGGAATATGAGGTGCTGTTCCTCCAATTTCCGTTGTTGCTCGCTCTGGCCATGGAGGAGGCCCAGGACAGAGAGGTCGGATACGGAATGGGAGGGGGAGTTGAAGTGCTGAGCCACCGGGAGGTCAGGTTGGTTAATGCGGACCGAGCGGAGGTGTTGGGCGAAACGATCGCCAAGCCTACGCTTGGTCTCACCGATGTAGAGCAGCTGACATCTAGAGCAGCGGATGCAATAGATGAGGTTGGAGGAGATGCAAGTGAACCTCTGTCGCACCTGGAACGACTGCTTGGGTCCTTGAATGGAGCCGAGGGGGGAGGTAAAGGGACAGGTGTTGCATCTCTTGCGGTTGCAACAGAAAGTGCCTGGGGAGGGGGTGGTGCGGGAGGGAAGGGAAGAATTGACAAGGGAGTTACGGAGGGAGTGGTCTTTGCGGAAGGCAGGAAAAGGGGGGGAGATGGGAAGATGTGGCGAGTGGTGGGGTCACGTTGGAGGTGGCGAAACTGATGGAGGATTACTGGAGGTATGTGACGGCTGGTGGGGTGAAAGGTGCAGACCAGGGGGACTCTGCCCTTGTTGCGAGTGGGGGGATGGGGAGAGAGAGCAGTGTAACGGGGTATGGAAGAGACCCTGGTGCGAGTCTCATCTATAGTAGGGGAGGGGAACCCCTGTTCCCTGAAGAATGAGGACATTTCAAGAAAATTGGTTTAGGAGGGAGAGATAGATGGGATATCATTGAAACATATAAGAATGTTAACAGTTTGGACACGCTAGAGGCAGGAAACATGTTCCCGATGTTGGGGGAGTCCAGAACCAGGGGCCACAGTTTAAGAATAAGGAGTAAGCCATTTTGAACGGAGACGAGGAAACACTTTTTCTCACAGAGAGTGGTGAGTCTGTGGAATTCTCTGCCTCAGAGGGCGGTGGAGGCAGCTTCTCTGGATACTTTCAAGAGAGAGCTAGATAGGGCTCTTAGAAATAGTTGAGTCAGGGGATATGGGGAGAAGGCAGGAACTGATTGGGAATGATCAGCCACGATCACATTGAATGGTGGTGCTGGCTCGAAGGGCCGAATGGCCTACGCCTGCACCTATTGTCTATTGTCTATTGTCTATTGTCTATTGTCTATTGTCTATTGTCAGCCATGATTGAATGGCGGTGTTGACTTGATGACCTGATTCTGCTCCTTTCGCTTATGACCTTATGAGTAGGGGAATTGAGGACCAGAGGATAGAGGTTTAAGATGCAGGGAGGAGTGACATAGTAGGAACCAGAGGGGCACCTTTTATCACACAGAGGGTGAATGGAACGAGCTGCCGTAAGAGGCTGTCGAGGCAGGGACTATCCCAACATTTAAGAAACAGTTAGACAGGTACATGGATAGGACGTTTAGAGGGATATGGGCCAAATGCAGGCAGGTGGGCCAAGTGTAGATGGGAAAGGTTGGCCGTTGTGGGCAAGTTGGGCCAAAGGGTATGTTTCTATGCTAGATGACACCATCACTATGATGATGATGGATGGGATTTATATAGCGCCTTTCTAATACTCAAGGCGCTTTACATCGCATTATTCATTCACTCCTCAGTCACACTCGGTGGTGGTAAGCTACTTCTGTAGCCACAGCTGCCCTGGGGCAGACTGACGGAAGCGTGGCTGCCAATCTGCGCCTACGGCCCCTCCGACCACCACCAATCACTCACACACATTCACACACAGGCAAAGGTGGGTGAAGTATCTTGCCCAAGGACACAACGACAGTATGCACTCCAAGCGGGATTCGAACCGGCTACCTTCCGGTCGCCAGCCGAACACTTAGCCCATTGTGCCATCTGTCGTCCTACTAAGACTAGCATCCACCACCCTCAAGGTTACAAGAACTTGCCCCGTACATCTCTTTCAAAGTTTGTCCATCTCAATAAGCTAAACCCAATATATATCTTAGATTTTGGATTTTATATGTCAAGGCTTCCATTAAAATAATTGACAGCCAACTTTCCTGTGCCTGTCAATGTTTGAAATGTGCATCACTAAGGAAAAAAGATTTGGAAAAAAAACAGGTTTAAATAAAATAATTTCTGTTTAATAAGGAGCTCAGTGGTAGAGTTGCTGCCTCACAGCGGCAAAGTCCAGGGTTCGATCCTGGCTACAGGTGCAGTCTGTACGGAGTTTGTACGTTCTCTCCGGGATTGCGTGGGTTTTCTCTGGGCAACAGACAATAGACAATAGGTGCAGGAGTAGGCCATTTGTCCCTTCGAGCCAGCACCGCCATTCAATGTGATCATGGCTGATCATCCCCAATCAGTACCCCGTTCCTGCCTTCTCCCTATATCCCCTGACTCCGCTATTTTTAAGAGCCCTTTCTAGCTCTCTCTTGAAAGCATCCAGAGAACCTGCCTCCACCGCCCTCTGGGCACTCCGTTTTCCTCCCACACTCCAAAGACGTGTGGGTTTGTATGTTAATTGGCTTCTGTGAAACTGTAAATTGTCCCTAGTGTGTGTAGGGCAGTGCGATTGTACGGGGTGATGGCTGGTTGGCACGGACTTGGTGAGCCGAAGGGCCTGTTTCCGCGCTGTATCTCTAAAGTGTGATGTGTAATTGAAACATTTTGCAGTGCGAATGCAGGAATTGACAGATCAGATTTTGGCTTAGTTTTAGTTTGGAAATACAGCGCAAAACCAGACCCTTCTGGACCGAGTCCACGCTGACCAGCAATCCCTGTACACTAGCACTACCCTACACACACCAGGGATAATTTACAATCTTTACCAAAGCCAATTAACCTATAGACCTGCACGTCTTTGGAGTGTCGGGATCTTTTACAAACATTCTAAATGCTAAAGGCACCAAAGGGATCTTTTTCTTCTTGCGAGTGAAACATAAACCAAAGGAATAGTTAGATCTGGCGCCGGGTGTTGAGCAGTCAGGTTGTTGTCTCTGTTGGCGTCAATGTCTGCCAGGCCCTGACAACTCTCCATTTGGTGGGTGGTAGAGCGGGCACCCAGAGATGACATGGTTGGCTGTCTGTTGTTCTGCTCCACATTCACAGGCTGGGCTCTGGCGGAGGGAGCCCCCATCTATCTCCACACGCTGGCGTTGAAACGCCCAACTCCAGTACCAAGTCTGTTGAGCTTCACCCATGCTCCTCTGGGGAGCTCAGACCCTGGACAGCTTTTATCTGGTGAAGAGATGTAGCTGTGTAATGGATATTAGGTTGCCTTCCACTCCCCGATCATCCCCAATCAGTACCCTGTTCCTGCCTTCTCCCCATATCCCCTGACTCCGCTATCTTTAAGAGCCCTATCTAGCTCTCTCTTGAAAGTATCCAGAGAACCGGCCTCCACCGCCCTCTGAGGCAGAGAATGCAGTTCCTTCCTCCACAGAATTATGATTGCATTTTAGTTCCATCAGGGAGACAAAATTGCCGAATGCTATCTAGAGGACATCGCAGGTGCCAATTAAATTAACTTGCTTCGTTGAATATAGCATCTTGCTGACAATGCAAAGAGAAGACTATTATTTTTTTTTCCTCTGTGTTGCAAGTTCAATAGTATTAATTGCACTGCTAAATCAAAATAACCTGAAAACATTTCTGTCATCTATGCTGCCTCTGCCCCTCAGCTTATTTGCTAATCAAAAATGAACCACAATTACTATACCTATTTCAGTCTATATTCATATTCATTCGGTATATATACCAAAATATTTTTTTTTTAAATTAGACTCTAATATTACTAATTTTATTTGGGACTATAGATCACATAGAATTACAAAAAAACACTTATGTAAACCAAAAGAGGTCGGGGGACTTTCACTCCCGAATTTTATGTATTATTACTGGGCAGTGCATGTTAAGAATATAATTTATTGGCTGGATAGTTCTACCCAACAGACAGAATGGATAAAAATGGAGAAAGAGGATTGTCATCCTTGTAATATAGGAACGATCTTCTTCTCCCCGAAAAAACGGAATAACACAATATATAAGAAGAACCCAATTATATATGGTACAATAAGAATTTGGAAACAAATAAAATTATCTTTAAAATTAAGAAATTTATCACTGTTAATGCCAATAGCGAATAACCCTTTATTTAAACCATCTCTTATTGATAAGACATATAACCAATGGGAAAGTCTTGGAATTAGAAGGATCGGGGATATGTACGAAATGGGAAACCTATTATCATTCCAACAACTACAATTAAAATTTAAACTGAAAAACAACCAATATTTTAAATATCTTCAGATTTGCGATTTCATGGAAAAATATATACAAGGATATCAAAAAATAACTCCTGAATTATTGGAAGAAGCAATGAATATTGAAGCTGACTCACAAAAATTAATATCATATTTATATAATAGTATTCTAAATATAGACCTACCATCGACAGAGGTACTTAGAGAAGAGTGGGAACGGGAACTAATGATAAAAATTACGAAGGTTACATGGGAAAAGTATTTGATATATGTTCACAAATGTTCGATTAACGTAAGACATAATCTAATCAATTTAAAATTTTACACAGATTATATTATTCAAAAACAAGATTGAACAAATTTTATCCAAATATATCCCCCATTTGTGATAAATGTCTATCCCAAAATGCAACTATAACACACTCCTTAGTCTCCTGCACAAAACTTTATAGATTTTGGAGTGATATTTTCGAAATATTTACAAAATTATTCAAGATAAGAATGGAACCTAATACTGAAATGATTATATTTGGAGTAATGGAAGATGGGAATAAATTGAACACATCTCAAAATTTATTTTTTAACTATGGTTTAATAATAGCAAAAAAATTAACACTTACATTTTGGAAAAATACATCAATACCAACGCTTAAAATGTGGATTGCAAATATGTTGAGGAAATGCGATTCCTCCTAATGGATAAATCAGACCAATTCATAACGAGTTGGTCTCCATTTGTCGTCTTTTTGGAATCATATGGTGCAACACAATTGTAAAAAATAACTGTTTCGGGACAGGACGAGGGTTGGTCAAGATTATAAACAATGATCTTTTTTTTCCTTTTTTTTTTTTTCTTTCTTTATGTCTTATTCTCTATTTTCTATTTTCTTTTCCTCAACTTTCTTCACTCATTCATCTTTCTTCTTTTTCTTCACACACTATATATCTCACGCTTTTCTATCCTTTACTATCTAATTTATTTTTCTTATTCTAATCTTTCTTTAATATAGCAAAAAAAAATAAGAAGTTGCACATAAAATGTATTATGCAAATATATATTAGGCACTTTGGTGCCATATGATTGTACTTACTTCTAATAAAATTAAATATTTTAAAAAATAAAAAAATGTTTAAAAAAATAAAAAAATTGAACCAGAACAGAAATTAAATATTTTTTTCTCGAATACTGGCACGGTGGCGCAGCGGTAGAGTTGCTGCCTCACAGCACCAGAGATCTGGGTTTCATCCTGGCTACCGGTGCTGCCTGTACGGAGTTTGTACCTTCTCCCCGCGACCTGCGTGGGTTTTCTCCGGGTGCTCCGGTTTCCTCCCACACACCGAAGACGTGCAGGTTTGCAGGTTAATTGGCTTGGTCAAATTGTAAATCATTCCTAGTGGGTGTAGAATTATCTTAGTGTGCGGAGATCGCTGGTTGGCGCGGACACGGTTGGCCGATGGGTCAGTTTCTGCGCTGTATCTCTAAAGTCATCATCGGCGGTCACAATAAACGAGTATGACTGTCCTTAGGGCGCCTGTGCGTGAGTTTGTTTAACGTGGGGAGACTGGTGCATAGACAGCCACCCCACGGTCCTTGACAGATCTGGGTCAGGATCCAGTGGCATGGAGTCCATGACGACCGGAGACCCTTTTCTGCTGCAGCCTTCATCCGCCTTCCCAGCCGTTGTGACGCTCCACTAAGGTCAGCCGTCGTCCTCCGCCTGTTCCACCGTTGAGGTCATGGTAGGATTGCTCTTTGTCAGAGACCTCCCCCTCGACCTTACCGCCATGAGTGGCCCTACCAGGAGCATAGCTCCAGACGGCATCGCTCTCAGGATCTCAGGTCCACACAAGCTTCTCCACCATGACAAGGTGATGATCCACGGCGAGGTGTACGAAAGTAAAGAACAGGACAGCACAGGAAGAGGTCCTTCAGCCCACAATGTATGAGTTGAAATGCCAAGATAAACTGATTCACAAGTCACAACTCTTCTATACAGTGTTGTCTCAGCTTCTGTATTCATCTCTCGCCTTTGTTCCAATCATCTACCTAACAAAGCCCCCTCACCTGTGCATATTTAGACATCCATCATCATACAGCACAAAAACAGGGCCTTGGGCCCAACTCATTCATGCTGACGAAGATGCCGCATCTATTTTATTGAGGGTTTGGACACGCTAGAGGCAGGAAACATGTTCCCGATGTTGGGGGAGTCCAGAACCAGGGGCCACAGTTTAAGAATAAGGGGTAAACCATTTAGAATGGAGATGAGGAAACACTTTTTCACACAGAGAGTGGTGAGTCTGTGGAATTCTCTGCCTCTGAGGTCGGTGGAGGCCGGTTCTCTGGATACTTTCAAGAGAGAGCTAGATATCGCTCTTGAAGATAGCAGAGTCAGGGGATATGGGGAGAAGGCAGGAACGGGGTACTGATTGTGGATGATCAGCCATGATCACATTAAATGGCGGTGCTGGCTCGAAGGGCTGAATGGCCTACCTGCACCTATTGTCTATTGTATATAGTGAGGCAGCAACTCTCCCGCTGCGCCACCGTGATGCCCAAACGTTGTGCAGTGTTCAAGAGCCCGCTGGTTGTTCGTGTAGAAACTCAAGAGTTCAAGAGTTCAAGAGAGTTTATTGTCGTGTGTCCCTGATAGGACAATGAAATTCTTGCTTTGCTTCAGCACAACAGAACATAGTAGGCATGACTACAGAACAGATCAATGTGTCCATATACCATTATATACATATATACACACATGAATAAATAAACTACTAAAGTGCAAATAAACAGAGAACGGGCTATTAATGTTCAGCGTTTTGTCCGAGCCGAGTTTAATAGCCTGATGGCTGTGGGGAAGTAGCTATTCCTGAACCTGGGCGTTGCAGTCTTCAGGCTCCTGTACCTTCTACCTGAAGGTAGTGGGGAGCTGAGTGTGTGGCCAGGATGGTGTGGGTCCTTGATGATACTGCTCGCCTTTTTGAGGCAGCGACTGTGTTAGACTGTTCGTGGACCTGGTGGTCACAGTTTTCAGGCTCCTGATGGTGGCAGCGAGATGGGGGCAAGGCCGTGGTGGTGAGGGACTCGTTATTAGTGCTGCCCACAACTGTCTCCGAGAACTAGCTGACAAGTTCTTGCTCGGTCTGAAGACGTCACCCATTCCTTCACTCCAGAGATGCTGCCAGCATTTTGCGTCTACCTTCAGCATCTGCAGTTCCTTCCTACACGTGTTTAACTTGACAGGGAGTCATCAATAGAAATGTATCAGTGGGGAGACAAGTTGGGAGAAATGTCGGTGCTGCGATCTCTAGAATTATAAAGACGATCTTTGGTGGTTACATTGGATAAGTACCTTGAATAGAGGAAAACCAGGAGATGCTCTGGACATTTAAACCTCTTCATCACTAAAGATCAGCATGGTGGCACAGCGCCAGAGTTGCAGCCTCTCAGCGCCTGAGACCCGGGTTGACAATAGATAAAAGACAATAGGTGCAGGAGTAGGCCATTCGACCCATCGAGCCAGCACCACCATTCAATGTGATCATGGCTGATCATCCACAATCAGTACCCCGTTCCTGTCTTCCCCCCATATCCCCTGACTCCGCTATTTTTAAGACCCTATCTAGCTCTCTTTTGAAAGCATCCAGAGAACCTGCCTCCACCACCCTCTGAGGCAGAGAATTCCACAGATTCACAACTCTCTGTGTGAAAAAAGAACCTGACCTTAGATGCTGTCTATACGGAGTTTGTACGCTCTCCCTGTGACCGCGTGGGTTTTCTACGGGTGCTCTGGTTTCCTCCCATGTCCCAAAGAAGTACGGGTTTGTAGGTTAATTGGCCTTTGCAAAAATCCCCCCTTGTATATAGGAAGTGGATGAGAAACTGGGATAGAACAGGTTCAATGGTCAGCGTGGGCTGAAGGGCCTGTTGCCATTTGTATATCTGAACTGATCTAAACTAAATTAAACAAGTACAGGCACAATTTGCTGAATGTCCTCATTGTTGTTCTGCAAGTCATAAGTAATAACCATATTTAATAATGTCAGCTATATCCATTGTGCAGATTTAGATTCAGCTCTAGGTGTATTGTTGTCACCTGTACCGAGCTACAGTGACAAGCTTTGTTTTACACACTATGCAAACAGATCAGATAACACTACACATAAATACAATCAAGTCAAACTCCAGTACAATAGGTGGAGCAAAGGGGAAGATACAGAGTGCAGAATATAGTTCTCAGCATTGTAGCGCATCAGTTCCAGAGACAAAGTCCAATGTCCGCAATGGGGTAGAGGTGAATCGGACAGTACCCTAGCTTATGGAAGGGCCGTTCAGAAGCCTGATAACAGAGGGGAAGAAGCTGTTTCAAGCTTCTGTACCTTCTGCTGGACGGGAGCGGGGAGAAGAAGGAATGACCGGGGTGGGACAAGTCTTTGATGATGTCGGCTGCTTTCCCGGCGCAGCATGAAGTATAGATGGAGACAATGGTGGGGAGTGTGGTCTGTGTGATGGACTGGGCTACATCTACAATGGTGGGGAGTGTGGTCTGTGTGATGGACTGGGCTACATCTACAATGGTGGGGAGTGTGGTCTGTGTGATGGACTGGGCTACATCTACAATGGTGGGGAGTGTGGTCTGTGTGATGGACTGGGCTACATCTACAATGGTGGGGAGTGTGGTGTGTGTGATGGACTGGGCTACATCTACAATGGTGGGGAGTGTGGTCTGTGTGATGGACTGGGCTACATCTACAATAGTGGGGAGTGTGGTCTGTGTGATGGACTGGACTACATCTACAATTTCTTGCGGTCTTGGCAGAGCTGTTCCCAAACCAAGCCGTGATGTAATCCGGCAGTATGTTCTCTACGGTACATGTTTCATTGTACATTTCTGCAAAGTTCCAAAACATTGTAATCCCATAAAAGATGAACCTTTTTGGAAGTGTGTGATTACCAGTGAAAACGTTTCACACAGGATGGGTTGGAACCCAACTATGATGTTGTGAATTGAGAGTAAATAGATATTTCTGTTGAAAAGGACACCAGATAATAAACAATTAACTGCTATATTTTATGTTTTAATAAGCTAAAAATGGCAACACAAATGCAGAGAAGATTTATGAGGAAGTTGCCAGGACTATCTCTCCCTGAGCTATAGGGAGAGGTTGAGCAGGCCGGGACTCTGTTCCTTGGAGCGCAGGCGGATGAGGGGTGATCATATAGAGGTTTACAAAATCATGAGAGGAATAGATCGGGTAGATGCACAGAGTCTCTTGCCCAGAGAAGGGGAATCGAGGACCAGAGAATGTGGGTTCAAGATGAGGGGAGAAAGATTTCACACAGAGAGCGGTGGGTGTATGGAATGAGTACGGGTGTCAGGGGTTATGGTGAGAAGGCAGGAGAATGGGGTTGAGAGGGAGAGATAGATCAGCCATGATTGAATGGTGGAGTAGACTCGATGGGCTGAATGTTCCAATTCTGCTGCTGAAGCCTATGAATTTAAGATAAAAAGTCCTGTCCCATGGTACGAGTTCATTCCAAGAGCTCTCCCGATTTAAAAAAAATCAAACTCGTGGAAAGCACGGAGAATGAACGTAGCGGGTACGTCGGAGCTCGGGGACATCTCTTAGCGCTAACGGCAGGTACTCGGGAAGACTCGCTAACGGCAGGTAACCACGGGAAGACTCGTGAAGATTTTTCAACAATGTTGAAAAATGTCCACGAGAGCCCCGAGTACCGACGAGTGGCCATTACCGTAAATCTCCGAGTTCGAATCAGGGCAAACTCGGGAGAACTCTTGGAATGAACTCGTACCGTGGGACAGGGGTTTAAGTTTGCCTTCCAAAAATTAATTAAAGCTGATGATTGAGTTCAGGCTGAACGCGTGCCATTGGATTCCTGCTAGGCTGTTGTTCCCCTCCAGTGTGTGTTCAGCGCTGGAGTACACAGGAGACATCTCTCTGCCAAGGCATCAGAGGTTATGTTCATTTACTGCTGCTCTCCATTGGCAAGGATTGTGTTTGCCCTCAGAAGGGACCTGTCAAATCTCGCATTTCCGCCCCAGATTAATACGTTCGGGGACTGCCTCCTCCTTAATAGCTGACCTATAATTCAAAAAAAAAATCACAATCACTTTAAATTAATATGCTTCTTCACCCCATCCACCAGAGGCTGTTGTATCCTGGTTACTATAGTGATACCCGACTTCAATATGTACACTCAATTAGATTCCCATCAAGTTCTCTTTGTGAATAGACTATCTCTGACTGTTCGTTTTAAACTCTGAAGCTGATCCTGTTTTTAGCAAGCAATTGTTTGATTGTCGTAGCATATTACCTTGCCCTTCATATTCCTTCTATTGCATTCCGCCGCTGTTATTTTGACAAAATATCCATTGCAAACGCATTTGCTTCAGTCGCGAGCATCGTCTGTGCATGTTTTGCCCGGCTAATATTGCTCTCTTGACTCCTCGACTGAGAGTTAATTGCACCATTGACAGAATTACAGCAGAGTTTTGACACATCATTATTCATGTTTATCCAATTGACCCAGTATAGATGTTAACACAATTACCACTGAGTAGATTTCTACAAGAAAATTGCCTCAAAGTTTAAAGGTAATCAAAATGCAAAGAAGACATTTAGGAAAAAAAAGCTAATTTCATTCAATTGGGTTTTATTAGTTAAAATGGTGCTGTTTGATATTATGTTCAAGAAGGAACTGCAGATGCTGGAAAATCGAAGGTAGTCAAAAATGCTGGAGAAACTCAGCGGGTGCGGCAGCATCTATGGAGCGAAGGAAATAGTCTGAAGATAGGGTTTCGGCCCGAAACGTTGCCTATTTCCTTCGCTCCATAGATGCTGCTGCACCCGCTCAGTTTCTCCAGCATTCCTGTTTGATATTATCTTCTGGCTTTTGCTTATTAAAAAAAAAAATATATAGCAGTTAATTGTTTTTTATCTGGTGTCCTTTTCTGGAAATAAGCCAGTATTTCGTTTTATGTTTTCTTTTCGTGTCATGTGGACTCTGTTCCTGAATCTCTATCTACATGTACCTGCAATTAGTCATCGAGCCATTAAGGGCGGCAGGGTGGTGCAGCGGTAGAGTTGCTGCCTCACAGCGCCAGAGACCCGGGTTCCATCCTGACTACGGGAGCTGTCCGTACGGAGTCTGTACGTGGTCACAGGGAGAACTCCGTGCAGACAGCACGCGTAGCCATTCTTGCTATTGGAAGGACATTCTTGCTATTGAGGGAGTGCAGCGTAGGTTCACCAGGTTAATTCCCGGGATGGCGGGACTGTCATATACTGAGAGAATGGAGCGGCTGGGCTTGTACACTCTGGAGTTTAGAAGGATGAGAGGGGATCTTATTGAAACATATAAGATTATTAAGGGTTTGGACATGCAAGAGGCAGGAAACATGTTCCCGATGTTGGGGGAGTCCAGAACCAGGGGCCACAGCTTAGGAATAAGGGGTAAGCCATTTCGAACAGAGACGAGGAAACACTTTTTCTCACAGAGAGTGGTGAGTCTCTGCCTCAGAGGGCGGTGGAGGCCAGTTCTCTGGATTGCTTTCAAGAGAGAGCTAGATAGGGCTCTTAAAGATAGCGGAGTCAGGGGATATGGGGAGAAGGCAGGAACGGGGTACTGATTGGGGATGGTCAGCCATGATCACATTGAATGGCGGTGCTGGCTCGAAGGGCCGAATGGCCTACTCCTGAACCTATTGTCTATTGTCTATAGTCAGGATCGAACCCGGTTCTCTAGCGCTCTAAGGTAACGACTCTACCGCTGCGCCACCCTGCCACCCAAACGCTGTGCAGCGATCAAGGCTTGGTGGCTGTTCTTGTAGATTGCAAATTGTCCCGAGTATGTAGGGTACTGCTGGTGTACGGGGGTCGCTGGTCGGAACGGACTTAGTTGACTGAAGGGCCCCTTTCTGTGCTGTATCTCGGAACTAATCTAAACAAAACTAAACTAAATATATACAACCAATCCAAACTGAAGTACTATAGGTCGAGAAAAGGGGAAGATACAGAGTGCTCAGCATTGTTCATATGTTCATGTCCATTCGGCCCATCAAGTCTACTCCGCCATGGCTGATCTATCTCTCCCTCTCAACCCCATTCTCCTGCCTTCTCCCCATAACCCCTGACACCTGCACTAATCAAGAATCTATCTATCTCTGCCTTCAAATTACCCATTGACTTGGCCTCCACAGCCGTCTGTGGCAAAGAATTCCACAGATTCACCAATTCCTACTCATCTCCTTTCGAAAGTTACAAGCATTTAGTTGCGTGCTATCCAGTCAGTGGAAAGACTGTGCATGATTACAATCAAGCTGTCTACATTGTACAGATGCAGGATAAATGGAGTACTGTTTTAGTGCAAGAAAAAGTCCAGTGAAGACCGATTAAAGATGGTTCGTAGACACTTCTTCTTTTGTGTCCATCTTCCACGTTTCAAATGTTGGCCTCGCTGCCATCGTCCGTCCTGAAAAGGACGCAAGCTTCCGGCGACAATCAGTGGGAGCCGTCACTTGTCGCAATAGATGATGGTGGTAGAAGAATTAGCTCAGGATACTTCCAGTTTCCAGCCCCTCCCCCCACCCGCGACGTGGACGCTTCTGCTATGGGGCCAGTTCGTAGGTCTCCATTGAGGTAGACTGAAAGACAGGGGCGCTCTATGTGGTTGAGGGGGAACCTCATTGTAACCTACTGAATAGTGAAAGGCCCTGGATAGAGTGGATGTGGAGAGGATGTTTCCACTAGTGGGAGAGTCTACGACCGGAGGCCACAGCCTCAAAATAAAAGGACGTCCTTTCAGAGGGAGATGAGGAGGAATTTCTTTAACCAGAGGGTGGTGAATCTGTGGAATTCATTGCCACAGAAGGCTGTGGAGGCCATCAATGGATATTTTTAAGGCAGAGATAGATAGATTCTTGATTAGTACGGGTGTCAGGGAATATGGGGAGAAGGCAGGAGAATGGGGTTAGGAGGGAGACTTAGATCAGCCATGATTGAATGGAGGAGTATTGATGGGCCGAATGGCCTTTTTCTGCTCCTGTCACTTGCGACCTTATGACCTTAGAAACATAGAAAATAGGTGCAGGAGGAGGCCATTCGGCCCTTTGAGCCAGCACCGCCATTCATTGTGATAGAAACATAGAAACATAGAAAATAGGTGCAGGAGTAGGCCATTCGGCCATTCAATATGATCATGGCTGATCATCCAACTCAGTATGCCTTCTCTCCATACCCCCTAGTCCCTTTAGCCACAAGGGCCACATCTAACTCCCTCTTAAATATAGCCAATGAACTGGCCTCAACTACCTCTGTGGCAGAGAATTCCAGAGATTCACCACTCTCTGTGTGAAAAATGTTTTTCTCATCTCGGTCCTAAAAGATTTCCCCCTTATCCTTAAACTGTGACCCCTTGTTTTGGCTGTGATCATGGCTGATCGTACCCTATCAATAACCCGTGCCTGCCTTCTCCCCATATCCCTTAATTCCACTAGCCCCTAGAGCTCTATCTAACTTATGACTCTAGTTGGTGAGAGGACGGTTCAGTAGCCAAATAACCTCTCCTATAAAAGTATACAGTGCCGTACAAAAAATGATTGTCTCAAATCTGGTTACCAGACAATAGCTCTGGGATTATTCATCATTATGTAATTGATAATCCTCATGAAACCTTCAGGCAACTGAAAAGAGGTTTGAGTTTGTTTCCGAAAAATATCATGTGTACATTGAACCTGATAATATTTCCCTGGAGATAACGTTTTAGTTTTCTTGTCCAATTTCGCGTAGCAAGAACATTCTGGATGTTTACAAAATTCAGACTCTTATTTCATCAGGCCATTTTAGCCACAGGCTGTTTGGAATCATATTTCTGTGGTATTAAAACTAATAATCTATCACCTTGGAACATGAAACATCGAACAGTACAGTACAGCATCAGGCCCTTCGGCCCACATAGTCCGTGCTGGACATGATGCCGAGACCAACTCTTCGCATCCTGCACATTTTCCGTTTAACTTAGAGATACACTGCGGAAACAGGCCCTTCGGCCCATCGAATCACGCCGACCAGCGATCCCCGCACTGGGGACAACTTACAATTCTACCGAAGCCAATTAACCTACAAATCTGTACGTCTTTGGAAAAGTCACTGGGAGAACATACAAACTCCGTACAGACAGCACCCGTAGTCGGGATCGAACCCGGGTCTCTGGTGCTGTGAGGCAGCAACTCTACCGCTGCGCCACTGTGCCACCCACATATTTCTGGGTTCTCATAATTTAGACAATAGACAATACACAATAGACAATAGGTGCAGGAGTAGACCATTCGGCCCTTCGAGCCAGCACCGCCATTCAATGTGATCATGGCTGATCATCCCCAATCAGTACCCCGTTCCTGCCTTCTCCCCATATCCCCTGACTCTGCTATTTTTAAGAGCCCTATCTAGCTCGCTCTTTAAAGCATCCAGAGAACCTGCCTCCACCGCCCTCTGAGGCAAAGAATTCCACAGTCTCACCACTCTCTGTGAGAAAAAGTGTTTCCTCGGCATCCAGAGAACCTGCCTCCAACCTGCCTGAGGCAGAGAACCTGTCTGAGGCAGAGAATTCCACAACCTGCCTGAGGCAGAGAATTCCACAGACTCACAACTCTCTGTGTTAAAAAGTGTTTCCTCATCTCCGTTCTAATGGCTTACCCCTTATTCTTGAACTGTGTGTGGCCCCTGGTTCTGGATTTTAAAATATTACATTTTATATTTCTATTAAATTAAACGAACAACCGGCCCCCTTCCTTCCCTTCATTTCGGTTTCCAGTTGCCACCTGCATTTATAACAAATATTTATAACAAATTAGGCACGCAATAATCTCTTTAAGCTGTTTTCATGGAGAATTATGGAGCAGTCAATTTCATTTCGGATTCTATGGTTAAAAAATAAAAGTGGAACCGACAATGTGTGCATGGTAGCGCAGCGGTAGAGTTGCTGCCTCACAGCGCCAGAGACCCGGGATCGATCCCGATTACGGGTGCTGTCTGTACGGAGTTTGTACGTTCTCCCCATGACCTACGTGAGTTTTCCTCCCGCACTCCAAAGACGTACGGGTTTGTCGGTTAATTGGCTTGGTGTAAATGTAAATTGTCCCTAGCGTGTGCAGGATAGTGTTAGTGTGCGGGGATCGCTGGTCGGCGCGGAATCGGGTGGGCCGAAGGGCCTGTTTCCACACTGTACCTCGAAAACCGAAGCTAAAAGATGGACATGGAAAACTGTCTCGTGATTTGTATGGATATGTCCTTAAAAATAAGTAAGCAGAGCAGGGTTTGCACAAGAAACAAGTGCTTTAAATATTTAACAAGCATTTGATAGAACGAAAAGACCAATGTATATTTAGTGAATAATTAATCACCCAGTGGTAAAATGCACTTGTTTATGCTTCAGCAGTTGGTGATTTTCACATCAACTAATGTGAAGTAATTCAGCTATTAAAAATATATTAAAATGGCAAATTTAGAAGTCTTTTCCCACAATAATCATAAATATGCAGCAGCAGTATTCTCACCTTTGAGAATGTTGATCGGTTTAAGGAGAAGTTAATGACACATTTATTCAGTAATTACCAGAACCCAGCGATTGTGTTACACAGAGGATTCCCTTTATTGGGTAATGCGTGGGATGGTTGTTAGAGGAGATGCATTTTGTGGACCACAATAATTAAAGACATCTTTGACGTCAGTGTGTACCACAGGGAGCTTCGTTTAGTTTAGAGATACAGCGCGGAAACAGGCCCTTCGGCCCACTGAGTCCGCACTGACCAGCGATCCCCACATGCTATAACACTATCCTACACACACTAGGGACAATTTACATTTGTACCAACCAAATACAATCTACAAACCTGGGCCACAGTTTGAGAATAAGGGGTAAGCCATTTGGTACGGAGACGAGGAAACACTTTTTCTCACAGAGAGTTGTGAGTCTGTGGAATTCTCTGCCTCAGAGGCCGGTGGACGCAGGTTCTCTGGATACTTTCAAGAAAGAGTTAGATAGGGCTGTTAAAGATAGTGGAGTCAGGGGATATGGGGAGAAGGCAGGAACGGGGTACTGATTGTGGATGATCAGCCATGATCACATTGAATGGCGGTGCTGGCTCGAAGGGCCGAATGGCCTACTCCTGCACCTATTGTCTATGGTCTATTGAATGGCGGTGCTGGCTCGAAGGGCCGAATGGCTACTCATGCACCTATTTTCTATTGTCTATTGTCTTTGGAGTGTGGGAGGAAACCGAAGATCTCGGAGAAAACCCACTCAGGTCACGGGGTGAACGTACAAACTCCGTACACACATCACACACAGTCGGGAAGAAACCTGGGTCTCCGGCGCTGTGAGGCAGCAACTCTACCGCTGCACCACCGTGCTGCGTCACAACCAGAGCATTTACCAAATGGGCTAGCTTATATAAACGTGCCAATGTAGGAACCAGGAACTGTCGATGCGGGTTTACACAAAAGGACACAAATGTGTTGGAGGAACTAATTGAGACAGGCAGCGTCTATGGAGGGAAAGGACAGGCAATGTTTCAAGTTGGGACCCTTTTTCAGATTGTCAGAGGCAAAGCAAGGGTTACTTGAAGTTAGAGAATCTTACCGCTGGGTTGTAAGCTGCCCAAGCGACAGGTACATAGACAGGAAACGTTTGGAAGGACATGGGCCAAATGCGGGTAAATGGGACTAATGCAGATGGGGCATCTCGGCTGGCGTGGGAGAGTTGGGCCGAAGGGCCTTTTTCCATGCTGTATGGCTCTGAGGCTCAATGACATCCTTCTCATCGCAAGATCTCGGGCGGCTCAGCGCCAGAGACCCGGGTTCGATCCCGACTACGGGTGCTGTCTGCACAGAGTTTGTACGTTCTCCCCGTGACCTGCGTGGGTTTTCTCCTGGGTGCTCCCGTTTCCTCCCACACTCCAAAGGCGTGCAGGTTTGTAGATTTATTAGCTTTGGGAAATTGTAAATTGTGTGTAGGATAGTGCAAGTGTCCGAGGTGGCCGCTGGTCAGCGCGACTCAGTGGGCCGCATGGCCTGCTTCAAAGGTGTATGCAGTTCAGTTCAGTCTCTATTCTGGTCATGTGTACCGAGGTACAGTGAAATGCTTTTTTGTTGCGTGCTAACCAGTCAGCGGAAAGACAATACATGACTACAATACAATACAATACATGAATCGGGCCGTTCACAATGTACAGATGCATGATAAAGGAATAACGTTTAGTGCAAGGTAAAGCCAGCAAAGTCTGATCAAGGATAGTCCGAGGGTCACCAATGAGGTAGATAGTAGTTCAGCACTGCTCTCTGGTTGTGGTAGGATGGTTCAGTTGCCTGATAACAGCTGGGAAGAAACTGTCCCTGAATCTGGAGGTGTGCGTTTGTTTTCACACTTCTGTACCTCTTGCCTGATGGGAGAGGGGAGAAGAGGGAGTGGCCAGGGTGCGACTGGTCCTTGATGATGCTGCTGGCCTTGCCGAGGCAGCGTGAGGTGTAGATGGAGTCAATGGAAGGGAGGTTGGTTTGTGTGATGGTCTGGGTTGGGTACACAAGTCTCTGCAATTTCTTGCGGTGGTGGATGTAAGTCTTTGATATATTACAACAGTAGAGTCGTGAGACAAGGACTGTTCCAAGAAAGAACGTCGTTTCAAAGCAGTTTTATTCCCATGGAACACATCACCTGCAGACTCTTCCAGTTTGCAAACCAATGACCAGAAAATATATCGTCATTGTCATAGAGTGATACAGCGTGGAAACAGGCCCTTCAGCCCAACTTGCCCACACCGACCAACATGTCCCATCTACACTAGTCCCATCTGCCTGCGTTTGGCCCATATCAAGTCAAGTTTATTCGTCACATACACATGCGAGGTGTGCAGTGAAAGGAAAAGTGGCAATGCGTGAGTGTGCACAAAAAACTACAAAACAGAATGGAGCAGAATTACATATTCACATATTACATATTTGTGGGGGGAAAAGAGAAAACACAGCAATTCTGGTACAGGAAGTTAGTCCCTGGTGAGATAAGAGTTTACAGTCCTAATGGCCTGTGGGAAGAAACTCCTTCTCATCCTCTCTGTTTTCACAGCATGACAGCGGAGGTGTTTGCCTGACCGTAGCAGCTGGAACAGTCCGTTGCTGGGGTGGAAGGGGTCCCCCATGATCTTGCTGGCTCTGGAGCTGCACCTTCTTATTTATAGGTCCTGCAGGGGGGCGAGTGTAGTTCCTATGGTGCGTTTGGCCGAACGCACTACTCTCTGCAGAGCCTTCCTGTCCTGGGCAGAGCAGTTCCCAAACCAGATTGTGATATTTCCGGACAAGATGCTTTCCACAGCCGCTGCGTAGAAGCACTGGAGGATCCTCGGAGACACTCTGAATTTCCTCAATTGCCTGAGGTGGTAAAGGCACTGCCTTGCCTTACTCACCAGTGCGGCAGTGTGTGATGTCCATGTCAGGTCCTCTGTGATGTGGACCACCAGGTATTTAAAGCAGCTCAGCCTATCCACAGTATCCCCATTTATCTTCAGTGGTGTGTACGTCCTCGGATGTTGTGCCCTCCTAAAGTCCACGATCAGCTCCTTAGTTTTTTTGACATTCCAAACCCTCCAAACCTGTCCTATCCATGTACCTGTCTAAATGTTTCTTAAACTTTGCAACAGTCCCTGCCTCAACTACTTCCTCTGGCATCTCGTTCCATACAGCCACCACCCTTTGTGTAAAAAAGTTACCTCACAGGTTCCTATTAAATCTTTCCCCCTTCACCTTAAACCCATGTCCTCTGGTCCCTAATTCCCCTACCCTGGGCACGAGACTCTGTGCATGTCATGATTTATTACACCCTTCATACACCCATTGGATCACCCCTCCTGCGCTCCAAGGAATAGAGTCCCAGCCTGCTCAACCTCTCCCTGTAGCTTATACGTTCTCCCCGTGACCTGCGTGGGTTTTCTCCTCTATCTTCGGTTTTCTCCCACACTCCAAAGACGTACAGGTATGTGTGTTAATTGGCTTGGTAAATGTAAAAAATTGTAGGTGTAGGATAGTGTTAATGTGCGGGAATCGCTAGTCGGCACGGAACTGGTGGGCCCAAGAGTCTGTTTCCGCGCTGAGATAAGAAAACCTATCTATGTTCTCTAGAGATGCTGCCTGACCCGCTGAGTTACTCCAGCACTCTGTGAAACATCACCTATCCATGTTCTCCACAGATGCTGCCTGACCCGCTGAGTTACTCCAGCACTCTGTGAAACATCACCTATCCATGTTCTCCACAGATGCTGCCTGACCCGCTGAGTTACTCCAGCACTCTGTGAAACGTCACCTATCCATGTTCTCTAGAGATGCTGCCTGACCCGCTGAGTTTCTCCAGCACTCTGTGAAACATCACCTATCCATGTTCTCCACAGATGCTGCCTGACCCGCTGAGTTACTCCAGCACTCTGTGAAACGTCACCTATCCATGTTCTCCACAGGTGCTGCCTGACCCGCTGAGTTACTCCAGCACTCTGTGAAACGTCACCTATCCATGTTCTCCACAGATGCTGCCTGACCCACTGAGTTACTCCAGCACTCTGTGAAATGTCACCTATCCATGTTCTCTAGAGATGCTGCCTGACCCGCTGAGTTTCTCCAGCACTCTGTGAAACATCACCTATCCATGTTCTCCACAGATGCTGCCTGACCCGCTGAGTTACTCCAGCACTCTGTGAAACGTCACCTATCCATGTTCTCCACAGGTGCTGCCTGACCCGCTGAGTTACTCCAGCACTCTGTGAAACGTCACCTATCCATGTTCTCCACAGATGCTGCCTGACCCGCTGAGTTACTCCAGCACTCCGTACTCATTTTTATAAACCAGCATCTGCAGTTTTGACTTTAGACTTTCGAGAAACTGCGTGGCAACAGGCCCTTCGGCCCAGCCAGTTCGCTCCCACCAGCGATCACCCCGTACACGAGCTCTATCCTACACACCACGGACACACGATTTCCTTGTTTCTACTTCTTAATTTTTACATGGTTTGGTTTTATATAACAAAATTCAGTTCCTTATTCTTTCTCCGAAGCAAAGCTTTATAACTAGGTTTTCAAAATCTATTCTTTAACTTAATTGTAAAACCATTCCATAGGATAAAGCCTTCATTCCAAAACAGCACAGCATTTGCAAAGAGTTTCAAAATCACATTATTATCCGAGGTCAAGATTAAATATTTAAACTTTCTTTCTTGAAAGAAAACGAAAGCCTTAAATTAGGTTTTAATAATGCATTATATTCAGGAATTATCATTATCATTGCAAGTTGAAAAAAATGGCAATGAACAGCAAATGTAACTGTAGGTGCTGGAGATAGATACTGAAGGTACAGAAAAATGCTGGAGAAACTCAGCGGGTGCAGCAGCATCTATGGAGCGAAGGAAATAGGCAACGTTTCGGGCCGAAACGCTTCTTCAGACTGATAGATAGATAGATACTGAAGTTTGATTAGTACGGGTGTTAGGGGTCGTAGGGGGAAAGGCAGGAGAATCGGGTTAGGAGGGAGGGATAGATCAGCCATGATTGAATGGCGGAGTAGACTTGATGGGCCGAATTGCCTAATTCTGCTCCTATGAAGTTGCGAACACTGGAGTAACTCAGCGGGTCAGGCAGCATCTGTGGAGAACATGGATAGGTGACGTTTCACAGAGTGCTGGAGTAACTCAGCGGGTCAGGCAGCATCTGTGGAGAACATGGATAGGTGACGTTTCACAGAGTGCTGGAGTAACTCAGCGGGTCAGGCAGCATCTGTGGAGAACATGGATAGGTGACGTTTCACAGAGTGCTGGAGTAACTCAGCGGGTCAGGCAGCATCTGTGGAGAACATGGATAGGTGATGTTTCACAGAGTGCTGGAGTAACTCAGCGGGTCAGGCAGCATCTGTGGAGAGCATGGATAGGTGACGTTTCACAGAGTGCTGGAGTAACTCAGCGGGTCAGGCAGCATCTCTGGTGAAAGAGAATAGGGACGTTTCGGGTCTGAAGAAGATTCTCGGAAAGGAGGCGAGGGGGAATTTCTTCAGTTAGAGGGTGGTGAATCTGTGGAATTCTTTGCCACCGAAGGCTGTGGAGGCCGTCAATTGATATGTTTAAGGCAACAACAGATAGATTCTTGATTGGTACGGGTGTCAGGGGTTATGGGGAGAAGGCAGGAGAATGGAGTTGTGAGGGAGAGATAGACCAGCCATGATAGAATGGCGAAACTCGATGTGCCGAATGGTCTAATTCTACTCCAAGAGCATTTGGATGGGACATTTGAGACTGCAAATTTCCCTGAGAGATTCACCTGCTTCATGGAACCTTTATATTTTTTGTTTTATGTCATTTCACGAGAGAAAGCAGAGGAAATGAATATGATTCAGTGCTGCACATGGTTTTCTTGTTGTCAAATCAATGCGGTGAGCGATAAGGAACACTAAAGTTCAGCAAATCGTGACACGATCAGATAACATAGTGTTCGCTGTGCGAGGACACAGAATTCAAAAGAAGCGTTTATGTTCAACATGCCTCTGGCTAAGAAAAATATGCTTTAATAATTCATCGTTTCTTTAAAGATCGCCCGACTGAAATTGACACTTCAGCTTTTTTTTGCTTTGGGACACTTTAAGTGCCTGTCCCACTTACACGACTTTTTTCGGCGACTGCCGGCACTCGTCATAGTCGCAGCGGGTCGCCAAAAATTCTCGACATGTTAAAAATCCAGCGGCGACCAGAAAAAGGTACGACTCTTTGGGCGGCTACTCACGACCATACAGGCGTCACCCTGTGACATTTCGACACGTGACGCCTGTATGGTCGTGAGTAGTCGCCCAAAGAGTCGTACCTTGTTCTGGTCGCCGCTGGATTTTCAACATTTTTGACATTTTTCAGTGACCTGCTGCGACTATGACGGGTGCCGGCAGTCGCCGAAAAAAGTCGCGTAAGTGAGACAGGCACGTAAAGTGTCCCAAAAAAAAAGCTGGTGTCAAGTTTTACTGACCTGTCAGTGGCCTTAATGTGGTTTGAAAATATAGTTTGGAAATGCTAAAGCTGTGTGGCCTTTGGTTTGGAAATACTAAAGCTGTGTTGCCTTTGCTTTGGAAATGCTAAAGCTGTGTTGCCTAATTAAAGTTTCCTTGCCTAATTAAAGTTTCCTTGCCTAATTAAAGTTGCCTTGCCTAATTAAAGTTGCCTTGCCAAATTAAAGTTGCCTTCCCTAATTAAAGTTGCCTTTTCTAATTAAAGTTGCCTTACCTAATTAAAGTTGCCTTACCTAATTAAAGTTGCCTTACCTAATTAAAGTTGCCTTGCCTTTTATATAATTAAAAGCCTAATCTTGACCACTTCCTGTTTGTGTTTTATATTGATTTTAGAAAAACCGCTACCACGTACGGCTGTGACTTTTGATCATCTTAATCAGAATCCCCCTCTGCTCATCAGGTGCTGAGGATTGTTCCCGTCAAAAAATAAAAGAGTTATTAGTGTTTATAAAATGTTGAGATTCTCTCTCCTGTCGGTCACACCATGAAGGCCATGCCCTTCTGGTGGGAGAGGGAGGGGCTATAAAACCCAGAAGTGTGGGTGTGGCTCAGGCTCTGCAAAATGGAGGAGGGAGAGGTCACGACTCACTGTCTTTTGTGGCCTTGCGCCCTGCTTGAAAAGGTATGAAACTGCACTTGAATTTGGTGACCTTGCACCCTGCTTGAAGTGATAAGAAAGTGCACTTGAATTTAGTGGCCTTGCACCCTGCTGAAATGGAATTTCAAGGAATAGCCGTGAGTCAACTGCCAGCCCACCAGCCATGAGTGAGTGAGCTGCCAGCACAACAGGCTTGAGTAACTGAGTCGCCAGCCCAATAATCCATTTGGCCCACAATGTCCATAGTAGCCCTCTGGAACCCAGTCCCTTCAGTCCACAGCACCCATATTAGCGCTCCAGAAAGCCCCCCCACTACTAGCCACCAATATTGGAATTGGTGGAGAGGTGCAATATTGCGTTGGAGGTCCAGCCCTCCCGTGTGATGCTGGGCCCCAACGGGTCCCACTTAGTCTAGTATATATTGTAAATAGCTGCAGTCCCAGCACCGAGCCTTGCGGTACCCCACTCATCACTGCCTGCCATTCTGAAAGGGACACCTTAATCCCTACCCTTTGTTTCCTGTCTGCCAACTAATTTTCTACACAAGTCAGCGCTCTACCCCCAATACCATGTGCTCTAGTTTTGCGCACTAACCTCCTATGTGGGACCTTATCAAAGGCTATCTGAAAGTCCAGGTGCACTACATCCGCTGGCTCTCCCTTGTCCATTTTACTTGTTACATCCTCAAAATATTCCAGAAGATTAGTCAAGCATGATTTCCCCTTCGTAAATCCATGCTGACTCGGCCTGATCCTGTTACTGCTATCTAAATGTGCCGCTATTTCATCTTTTATAATTGACTCCAGCATCTTCCCCACCACCAATGTCAGGCTAACTGGTCTATAATTCCCTGTTTTCTTTCTCCTGCCTTTCTTAAAAAGTTGGATAACATTAGCTACCCTTCAATCCACAGGAACTGATCCTGAGTCTATAGGACATGGGAAAACGATCACCAATGCGTCCACGATGGGATGCAGACCATGAGGCCCTGGGGATTTATCAGCCATCAGTCCCATCAGTCTACCCAACACCATTTCCTGCCTAATGTGGATTTCCTTCAGTTCCTCCATCACTCCAGATCCTCTGGCCACTAGTACATCAGGAAGATTGTTTGTGTCCTCCTTAGTGAAGACAGATCCAAAGTACCTGTTCAAAATCTTCTGGATTTTTTTGAGGATGTGACAAGTAAAATGGATGAAGGAGAGCCAGTGGATGCAGTGTATCTAGACTTTCAGAAAGCCTTTGATAAGGCCCCACGCAGGACATTAGTGGGCAAAACTAGAGCACATTATATTGGGAGTAAGTGTATTGACATGGATAGAAAATTGGTTGGCAGACAGGAAACAAAGAGAAGGGAATAAACGGGTCCCTTTCAGAATAGCAGGTAGTGACGAGTGGAGTGCTGCAAGGCTCGGTGCTGGGGACGCAACTATTTACAATATATATTAATGATTTAGATGATGGAATTAAAAGTAACACTAGTACATTTGCAGATGACACAAAGCTGGGTGGCAGTGTGAACTGTGAAGAGGAAGCTAGGAGGATGCAGGGTGACTTGGACAGGTTGAGTGAGTGGGCAGATGCATGGCAGATGCAGTTTAATGTGGATAAATGTGAGGTTATCCACTTTGGCGGCAAGAACAAGGAGGCAGATTGTTATCTGAAAATGTTGTCAGATTAGAAGAAAGGGAAATGCAACGAGACCTGGGTGTTCTTGTACTCCAGTCACTGAAAGTAAACATGCAGGTATAGCAGGCAGTGAAGAAAGCTAATGGCATTTTGGCCTTTCATAACGATGGGATTTGAGTATAGGAGTAAAGAGGTAATTCTGCAGTTGTACAGGGCTCTGGTGAAACCATATCTGGAGTAATGTGTGTAGTTTTGGTCTCCAAATTTGAGGAAGGACATCCTTGCTATTGAGGGAGTGCAGCGTAGGTTCACCAGGTTAATTCCCGGGATGGTGGGACTGTCATATGATGAAAGAATGGAAAGACTGGACTTCTATTCACTGGAATTTAGAAAGATGAGTGGGGATCTTATAGAAACGTATAACATTATAAATGGATTGGACAAGCTAGATGCAGGAAAAAAATGTTCCCAATGTTGGACGAGTCCAGAACCAGGGGCCACAGTCTTAGAATAAAGGGGAGGCCATTTAAAACTAAGAAGAGCAAAAACTGTTTCACCCAGAGAGTTGTGAATTTGTGGAATTCTCTGCCATAGAGGGCAGTGGAGACCAAATCACTGGATGAATTTAAAGAGTTAGATAGAGCTCTAGGGGCTAGTGGAGTCAAGGGATATGGAGAGAAGGCAGGCACGGGTTATTGATTGTGGATGATCAGCCATGATCACAATGAATGGCAGTAATGGCTTGAAGGGCCAAATGGCCACCTCCTGCACCTATTGTCTAAGTTTCCAAGACATAATATGCTGTAGCAACTCAACGAGTATCACTAATCTCAACTAAAACTAGACTTGGAATTAAAAAAACACATCATATTTCAATGCTGTAACAATAATTAGACTACATGAATTATAAAATAAAGTTGAGTTGGAGCTGACAAACTCTGTGAGTTCTGTATGGAGATGGTAATGAGAGGAGACAAGTTTGATGTAGTATCTGTAATTAATTGCGATCTCTAAAAGGTTGCTGACGGGCGGCCCAGGAAAGATCAATGAGGGTGGAGGAAGGAACCGCAGATGCTGGTTTAAACCAAACGCAGACACAAAAAGCTGGAGTAACTCAGCGGGTCGGGCAGCATCTCTGGAGAGAAGGAAAGAATGTCAGAGTAGGTGGTGCAGGTAAGGAGTGGCAAAATGTATATCAATCAGTTTGAACGACAGAGAGCAAAGAGTGGAGGAGAAGGATGAGTAATTCCATGCTTCAGAAGGTAGACACAAGGTGGAAGGTAAAAGGAACCGCAGATGCTGGTTTATACCGAATGTAGGCACAAAATTGCTGGAGTAACTCAGCAGGTCAGGCAGCATCTGTGGAGAACATGGATAGGTGACGTTTCACAGAGTGCTGGAGTAACTCAGCGGGTCAGGCAGCATCTGTGGAGAACATGGATAGGTGACGTTTCACAGAGTGCTGGAGTAACTCAGCGGGTCAGGCAGCATCTGTGGAGAACATGGATGAGTGACGTTTTGGGTCAGCCCACCCAAATGTAATGTTACCCATCCATTTTTTTTGTAAACCATCATCTGAGTTGTGTCTCCCCATTCTGATCATCCTTTACCTGCGCAGCATCTAAATCCCATTGGTTGCCAGTCCTAACAGTTTCCCTAGTTCAGTTTAGTTTATTGTCATGTGTACCGAGGTACAGTGAAAAGCTTTTGTTGCGTGTTAACCAGTCAGCGGAAAGACAATACACGATTACAATCGAGCCATCCACAGTGTACAGATACACGATAAGGGAATAACGTTTAGTGCAAAGTAAAGCCAGTAAAGTCCGATCAAAGATAATCCGAGGGTCACCAATGAGGTAGATAGTAGTTCAGCGCTGCTCTCTGGTTGTGGTAGGATGGTTCAGTTGCCTGATAACAGCTGGGAAGAAACTGTCCCTGAATCTGGAGGTGTGCGTTTTCACACTTCTGTACCTCTTGCCTGATGGGGGAGGGGAGAAGAGGGCGTGGCCAGGGTGCGACTGGTCCTTGATTATGCTGCTGGCCTTGCCGAGGCAGCGTGAGGTGTAGATGGAGTCAATGGAAGGGAGGTTGGTTTGTGTGATGGTCTGGGCTGCGTCCACAATTCCACGCTGTATCTTTAAACTAAACTAAACTAGAAAGAGGAAATAAATAAATTTGAAGGTGAGTGATGTTGTTTGCAGATTAGTGACCTAAACTTAGAGAATTCGATGTGGATTGATTGGAGAATCTAGATTGATTTATCTAGCGTTCTCGTTATTACTCCTCTGTGTGTGTAATGGAGAGACTTTGTTAAGATACAATCAATGACAAAGTAGAAGGAACCACAGCATGAACTACATTTGTTTTGTTCTCTCACTCACTTAAAATTGATGAGATTGATAATATTTTTTGTTTGCAGCACATACTGTAAGTGCTGCTTAAGTGCAGACCTGCTAACGAGCACTTTACTGAACGCAGATATTGGCTTCATTAATTATTCACACCATTGTAATTATAATGGGAAAACATTGCCCCTTCTGTCCATGGATAGGTGATGTTTCGGGTTGGGACCCTTCTTCACACTTGAGACTGAAGAAGGGTCCAGAACCAAAACATCGCCTGGTCCTTTTACTCCACAGATGCTGCCTGACCCGCTGAGTTACTCCAGCACTCTGTGAAACGTCACCTATCCATGTTCTCCACAGATGCTGCCTGACCCGCTGAGTTACTCCAGCACTCTGTGAAACGTCACCTATCCATGTTCTCCACAGATGCTGCCTGACCCGCTGAGTTACTCCAGCACTCTGTGAAACGTCACCTATCCATGTTCTCCAGAGATGCTGCCTGACCCGCTGAGTTACTCCAGCACTCTGTGAAACGTCACCTATCCATGTTCTCCAGAGATGCTGCCTGACCCGCTGAGTTACTCCAGCACTCTGTGAAACGTCACCTATCCATGTTCTCCACAGATGCTGCCTGACCCGCTGAGTTACTCCAGCACTCTGTGAAACGTCACCTGTTCATGTTCTCCACAGATGCTGCCTGACCCACTGAGTTACTCCAGCACTCTGTGAAATGTCACCTATCCATGTTCTCCACAGATGCTGCCTGACCCGCTGAGTTACTGCAGCATCTTTGGTGTAAACTAGAATCTGCAGTTCCTTCCTTCGGTATGTACAGTACCCCCCTTAATCGTTCATCGTTCATTTCTGGTGTTTATCCATTTTACAATGTACCACATTGACTTCACCAGAGTTGTACGAATGCACAGGGTAATTTGTACCAACCTAGTAATGAATCTGTCCCTTACTGAGTCATTTTAAAAACTGTCCGTGTGAGTTCTGGAGTAACTCAGCGGGTCAGGCAGCATCTGTGGAGAACATGGATAGGTGACGTTTCACAGAGTGCTGGAGTAACTCAGCGGGTCAGGCAGCATCTGTGGAGAACATGGATAGTCAAGACCCTTCTTCAGTATAGAAGCATGCTTGCTGTTCATCCGAATGTATCAAAGAGGAGCAAATAGGAAGGAGGACATTTCGTCTTGTAGGTTTCTTCTTATTGAAACATATAAGATTGTTAAGGGTTTGGACACGCTAGAGGCAGGAAACATGTTCCCGATGTTGGGGGAGACCAGAACCAGGGGCCACAGTTTAAGAATAAGGGGTAAGCCATTTAGAACGGAGACGAGGAAACACTTTTTCTCACAGAGAGTGGTGAGTCTGTGGAATTCTCTGCCTCAGAGGGCGGTGGAGGCAGGTTCTTTGGATACATTCAAGAAAGAGCTAGATAGGGCTCTTAAAGATAGCTGAGTCAGGGGATATGGGGTGAAGGCAGGAACGGGGTACTGATTGGGGATGATCAGCCATGATCACATTGAATGGCGGTGCTGGCTTGAAGGGCCGAATGGCCTACTCCTGCACCTATTGTCTATTGACAGCGTAGATTAGACTTTGGAGATACAACGCGACCAGCGATCACCCCATACACTCGCACTATCCTACACACTGGGGATGATTTTTTAGTCTTCACCAAAGCCCATTAACTTACAAACCTGCACGTCTTTGTAGTGTGGGAGGAAACTGCTGCACCCGGAGAAAACAGGTCACGGGGAGAACGTGCAAACTCCGTACAGACAGCACCCGTAGTCAGGATGGAACCCGGGTCTCTGGCGCTGTGAGGTAGCAACTCTACCGCTGCACCACCGTGATGTATTGAAGAAACATAAATTTCTGTTCACAATAACATTTGCTTAAATCTTTAAATAGTCCCATCAGACATTGCTATACATCTTAGACCGGCTGCTCATAATTACTGTTGCCAGTTTCACACTAAATACATGTTCTTCCACATTATACACAACATCAGAATTAAGGTGGAGAATGGATAGCAGGTCACAGATTAGATCTCAGTGCTTTTACCATTGGAGCTTTCAAAGATTTTTGCATTACTGGGGTTGAACAGAGTTGCTGCCTCACAGCGCCAGAGACCCGGATTCGATCCTGACTAAGGATGCTGTCTGTCCGGAGTTTGTACGTTCTCCCCGTGACCTGCGTGGGTTTTCTCCGGGTGCTCCGGTTTCCTCCCACACTCCAAAGGCGTGCAGGTTGGCAGGTTAATTGGATTTGGTGACATTTCATTCATTCCTGCAGGTTTGTAAGTTAAGTGGCTTTGGTAAAAAGTGTAAATTGTCCCTAGTGTGTGTAGAATAGTGCTAGTGTACGGGTCATTGTGGGTGGTACGGACCAGGTGGGCCGAAGGGCCAGTTTCCACGCTGTATCTCCAGAGTCTAACAGTTTAAAAGGGCAATGATCAGCCACGATCACATTGAATGACGGTGCTGGCTCGAAGGGCCAAATGGCCTACTCCTGCACCTATTGTCTATGGAGTCTCTGCCCATGTATTACTGTATCTAAGTTCTATGTTAATTAGTCAGTGCAGGTGTCGGGGTTTATGGGGAGAAGGCCGAAGAATGGGGTTGGGAGGAAAAATAGATCAGTCATGATTGAATGGCAGAGTAGACTCGATGGGCCGAATGGCCGAATTCTGCTCCGATGTCTTATGGTCATGGTTAAAACCCCTATAGGGATGTTGTCTGTGTGGAGTTTGCACGTTCTCCCTGTAACCCACGTGAGTTTTCTCCAGGTGCTCCGGTTTCCTCCCACTCTCCAAAGACGTACAAGTTTGTAGGTTAATTCTCTGGTGAATGTTGTCTCACATATGTACAGAACTAGGGATAGAACTCGTGTGCGGGGATCGCTGGTCGGCACGGACTCGGTGGGCCGAAGGTCCTATTTCTATGCTGTATCTCTAAAACAAACCAAACTGAACTCAATTATCCTCGAAAAAGTGTTTGTCATGCCATCTCAATTAAATCAGGGCCTATTGTACATCATTCACTAAACCTTGTCACAAGGGACGGATAAATTAATTATTGAAGAACTTAGAGCATTGCAAATGATTCTCTCATGCAATTATGTTGCTACAAACTATTAATTCTTCCCGTGTCGGAAGGAACTGCAGATGCTGGTATAAATCGAAGATAGACACAAAAAGCTGGAGTAACTCAGCAGGACAGGCAGCATCTCTGGAGAGAAGGAATGGGTGATGTTCCGGTCATCCGTCTGAAGAAGGGTCTTGACCCGTAACGTCACCCATTCCATCTCTCCAGAGATGCTGCCGGTCCCGCTGAGTTACTCCAGCGTTTTGTGTCTATTATCAATTCTTCCTCAACAATATATATTTTATCTTCATACTCTAGGTATTAGTTCAGCTCCAATTAGAATTGACCCGTGATACAAATGATCTCTTCGCGTTCTATCTATTGCATTTGGAATACTGTGAGCAATTTTGGGCCCCGTATCTGAGGAAGGATGTTCTGGCTCTGGAGAGGGTCCAGAGGAGGTTTACAAGAATGATCCCAGGAATGAGTGGGTTAACCTATGATGAGCGTTTGTCGGCACTGGGCCTGTACTCGCTGGAGTTTAGAAGGATGAGAGGGGGTTGGGCCTCATTGAAACATACAGAATAGTGAAAGGCCTGGATAGAGTGGATGTGCAGAGGATGTTTCCACTATTGGGAGAGTCTAGGACCAGAGGTCACAGCCACAGAACTAAAGTATGTTCCTTTAGGAAGGAGATGTATATTAATGATTTGGACGAGGGGATTGAAGGCCTTGTGGCCAGGTTTACGGATGATACGAAAATAGATGGAGGGGCAGGCAGTGTAGAGAAAGCAGGGATTCTGCAGAAGGGCTTGGACAGGTTGGGAGAGTGGGCAGAGAAGTGGCAGATGGAATATAGTGTAGCAAAGTGTGGAGTCATGCATTTTGGTTGTAGGAATAAAGGCGTAGACTATTTTCTAAATGGGGAGAGAATCCAGAAATCGGAGGTGCAAAGGGACTTGGGAGTTGGTGCAGGATTCCTAAAATGTTAATTTGCAAGTCGAACCAGTAGTAAAGAAAGCAAACTCAATGCTAGCATTTATTCAAGGGCTTGTATACAAAAACAGGGATGTAATGCTGAGGCTCTATAAGGCGCTGGTCAGGCCACATTTGGAATATTGTGAACAATTCTGGGCCCCATATCTGAGGAAGGATGTGCTGGCTCTGGAGGGGGTCCAGAGGAGGTTTACAAGAATGATCCCAGGAATTAGTAGGTTAACCTATGATGAACGTTTGTCGACACTGGGCCTGTACTCGCTGGAGTTTAGAAGAATGAGAGGGGACCTCATTGTAACATAGTGAAAGGCTTGGATAGAGTGGATGTGGAGAGGATGTTTCCACTAGTGGGAGAGTCTAGGACTAGAAGTTATAGCCTCAGAATTAAAGCACATTCTTTCAGGAAGGAGATGAGGAGAAATTTATTTAGTCAGAGGATGGTGAATCTGGAATTCTTTGCCACAGAACACTGTGGAGGCCAAGTTGATGGATATTTTTTAAGGCAGAGATAGATAGATTGTTGATTAGTACAAGTATCAGGGGTTATGGGGAGAAGGCAGGAAAATGGGGTTGGGAGGGAGAGATAGATCAGGCATGATTAAATGGCGGAGTAGACGTGATGGGCCGAATGGCCTAATTCTGCTCCTAGAAATTATGAACATATAAACAGCCATTGATTAATATTCAATGTTTAAGAAGGAACTGCAGATGCTGGAAAATCGAAGGTAGAAAAAATGCTGGAGAAACTCAGCGGGTGCAGCAGCATCTATGCAGCGAAGGAGGGTTTCTGCCCGAAACGTTGCCTATTTCCTTCGCTCCATGGACGCTGCTGCACCCGCTGATTTTCTCCAGCATTTTTGTCTACGTATTGATTAATATTCTCTCAGATTGTGGTGAGGGCAGTAGACTGTTAAGGCAGCATCAAAGTTTCCCAGACCAACATGATCTCCTGGTTGCCAAACGCTCTAACTCCCCCTCTCATTACCACACTGACTATTTTGTCCAGGACCTCCTTCACTGTCAGAGTGAGGCCCAGCGCAAATTAGAGGAACAGCACCTCATATCTCCCTTGGGCAGCTTACAATCCAGCGGTATTAACTCTAAATTCAAGTAGCCCATGCTTCCCCTCTCTCTCAGGGGATCACATTGAATGGCGGTGCTGGCTTGAAGGGCCGAATGGCCCACTCCTGCACCTATTGTCTATTGTCTCTCCGTCCGTCCCCCACCCAAGTCGTTGCACTAGTGTCACTTTCATCTTGCTGCATTTTACTCTTAATATCTTCTCCACAGCCAACAATGGACCATTGTGGGCTCCACCGTTACTTGATCATCGTTGCTGGCCTTGATTTGTCCTTTAGCATACCTTACATTCATTTGTTCTTTGTACCTTTTTAATATCTCTCGTTTTCCTCTCTCCTGACTCTCAGAGGCTCGAGTTGCTGCCTGACCCGCTGAGTTACTCCAGCACTCTGTGAAACGTCACCTATCCATGTTCTCCACAGATGCTGCCTGACCCGCTGAGTTACTCCAGCACTCTGTGAAACGTCACCTATCCATGTTCTCCACAGATGCTGCCTGACCCGCTGAGTTACTCCAGCACTCTGTGAAACATCACCTATCCATGTTCTCCACAGATGCTGCCTGACCCGCTGAGTTACTCCAGCACTCTGTGAAACGTCACCTATCCATGTTCTCCACAGATGCTGCCTGACCCGCTGAGTTACTCCAGCACTCTGTGAAACGTCACCTATCCATGTTCTCCACAGATGCTGCCTGACCCGCTGAGTTACTCCAGCACTCTGTGAAACGTCACCTATCCAAGTTCTCCACAGATGCTGCCTGACCCGCTGAGTTACTTAGTGACTTTTTGCACCATTTTTTCATCATCAGAAGTGAAAGTCCTGGATTAATAATGAAGGAAAACACTATTTTTAATATAAAATACTATTATATTTTTGCTTGTTTTAACTGTTTTTGTAAACCAGCATTTGTAGCTCCTTGTATCTTCACTAAAAATATTTGTCTTTGCTTTTCTTGTGTTTCAGGGCAGCGCAGTTTAACGGCTGGCAAAGACACAAAAAGACGTCACCAATCCTGTAAGTATACCACGGTTCATTACCTTGACTGATCTCTTAAATTCCAGGAGCAGAATTAGGCCAGACTACTCCGCCATTCAATCATGACTGATCTATCTCTCCCTCTCAACCCTATTCTCCTACCTGAATGTAGATGAGAAGTAATTTACCCAGTCAGAGGGTTCATTGCCACAGAGGGCTGCGGAAGCCATGTCAATGGATTTTTTTTAATGGTGAAGATAGATAGATTCTTGACTAGATAGACACAAAATGCTGTAGTAACTCAGCAGGACAGGCAGCACCTCTGGAGAGACGGAAGGGATGATCAGCCATGATCACATTGAATGGTGGTGCTGGCTCGAAGGGCCGAATGGCCTACTCCTGTACCTATTGTCTATTGTTTTGGGTCGAGACCCTTCTACAGACGTATCTTCACATTCGTACTGGTGTCAAGGGTTACGGGGAGAAGGCAGGAGAATGGGGCTGAGAGAGAGGGATAGATCAGCCACGATTGAACCGTGGAGTAGACTCGATGGGCCGAATGGCCTAATTCTGCTCCTAGAACATATGTACATGAACTGATTGAAAATGTTATCTCAGCTAGCAACTTGTGATTAAAGAAAATTATATGTTGGGGAGAAAAATAAATATGGTTTGTTTTCCCGACAAAGTTTGGACTTGTTTTACACATTGTGTATATATGTAAAGAAAAGGAGTATGGTTTATTTTGATGTTTGAAATGTATAATTGGACAAATCATATGCTTTATTTGATTACTGTTCTGCTTACAAGGTCATGCTCTGATTGCTCTTAATGGAGTTTACTGGTGTCAATTTGAGGTGTACCATCTTGTGTTTATTGAGCCCATTCGTAAAACCCTGCCCTGTGGTGATTATTTGTGGTATTTTTTAATACTTTAGATATTTAGTGATGTGATTTAGTGATTTAGTCGGGGGGAGTTCCCCCTGCCACAGATACCATGTAATCCCGTGCTACCTGCTCCGTGGTCGGATAGTCGGCGACTAAACTGTCTCCCCCACCCGGTTTGCCAGGTGAGGAGGGGGCTGTGGACCCCCAGCAGGACCAAAAACAAGACCTGTCAAAGGGCGGATGAGCTCCTAGCGAGCCAACGGCCATCCACACTTCAGTACAAGTTGCGATCACTGTCGTACACGGCATTGTAAGGAATGATGATAAACCACACACATACCAAAATCCTATACTTCCAGCGGCGGAAGTCCGCAGGAACTGGAGGATGGAGACGTGTGGTGCGTCCGTCACCGTTCCCGTCGGAAACCAACGGCACTGCGCCGCTAATGTTTTCAACGATGATGAATGAATGAATGAAAAGGTATAATATGTACCATCATAATGGGTGGTCTAAATGGCTTTTGACACTTTGGCCTTCATCAGTCAGAGCATTGAGTATAGATGTTGGGAGGTCATATTGCAGTTGTAGAAGACGTTGGTGAGATCACATTTAGAATATTGTGTTCAGTTGCGGGCACCATGTTATAGGAAAGATGTTGTCAAGCTTGAAAGGGTTTAGAGAAGATTTACGAGGATGTTGCCAGGACTAGAGGGTGTGAGCTACAGGGAGAGGTTGAGCAGGCTGGGTCTCTATTCCCTGGAGCGCAGGAGGATATGGGGTGATCTTATTGAGGTGTATATAATCATGAGAGGAATAGATCAGGTAGATGCACAGCCTCTTGCCCAGACTAAGGGAATCAAAAGACAGAAGACATAGGTTTAAGGTGAAGGGGGATAGATATAATGTGATTCTGAGGGCTAACTTTATCACACAAAGAGTGGTGGGTGTATTGAACAAGCTGCCAGAGGAGATAGTTGAGGCAGAGACTATCCTAATATTTAAGAAATAGTTAAAGAGATACTTGGATAGGTTTGGAGGGATATGGACCAAACGCGGGCAGATGGAACTAGTGTAGATGGGGCATGTTGTTCGGTGTGGGCAAGTTGGGCCGCAGGGCAGGTTTCCACACTGTATCACTCTATGCCTCTATCTATGAATCTATAATTGAATGAATGAATTAATAAGTTTGTTGGCCAAGTATTCACATACAAGGAATTTGCCTTGGTGCTCCGCCCGCAAGTGACAATTATCGGAAAGTATTGGATTTACAAACAGCCACTCAAAATATTTGGATCATGATTGTACAACAAATGATTTTACCGAGGTACAGTGAAAAGTTTTTGTTGCGTGCTAACCAGTCAGTGGACAGACAATACATGATTACAATCGAGCCGTCCACAGTGTACAGATACATGATAAAGGGAATAACGTTTCGTGCAAGGTAAAGTCCGATTGAAGATAATTCGAGGGTCTCCAATGAGGTAGATAGCAGTTCAGCGCTGCTCTCTGGTTGTGGTAGGATGATTCGGTTGCCTGATAACAGCTGGGAAGAAACTGTCCCTGAATCTAGAGGTGTGCGTTTTCACACTTCTGTACCTCTTGCCTGATGGGAATGGGGAGAAGAGGGAGTGGCCGGGGTGCGACTGGTCCTTGATTATGCTGCTGGCCTTGCCGAGGCAGCGTGAGGTGTAGATGGAGTCGATGGAAGGGAGGTTGGTTTGTTTGATGGTCTGGGCTGCGTCCACAATTCTCTGCAATTTCTTGTGATCTTGGATGCATCCTCACTAGTCCAGTAGTACTGAAGCCTTCTCCTTGGGATGTCCGATATATGAAGTCATGAAAATTCAATGCCTCGTCTAATTCATTATTAAGTGTGCAGTTTATTTAAAGATAAAAGTTTACTTCCTCAATGTCGAAGTGTTCAACTTTATTTGTGTGTTGATTTTATAATACTTTAGATATGTAGTGATGAGACAGATATAATGTATATCATCATAATTGTTCAGGTTTTACAGTCTTGCTTTAATGTCATTGACTTTTAGGTGTGTTTATCCCCTCAGTCTGTGAATCTGTTTTTGCTTCTATCAATGTGAGGGGTGTTTCAGGGCAGAGAGCCATCAATAACACCTGTATTACGCCTGCCCTGCTTGGGAGAGATCTACACATGCAAAGAAGTTTGACTCATCCTTAAATGCCAGCTGCTGTTAGTATGCCAGAGTATGCAAGAGTAGACTTGATGGGCCGAATGTCCTAATTCTACCCCTATCACTTATGACTTTATGACCAAATCAGGACTACTCGGGAATCTATATATTTTAGTTCAGTTCCGTTTAGTTTATTGTCACGTGTACCGAGGTACAGTGAAAAGCTTTTGTTGGGTGCTAAAGCCCCTGTCCCACTTAGGAAATCTGAACGGAAACCTCTGGAGACTTTGCGCCCCACCCAAGGTTTCCGTTCGGTTCCCGGAGGTTGCAGGTGGTTGCCGGAGGTTGCAGGTAGTGGAAACAGGTAGGGAGAGTGACAAAAACCTCCGGGAACCGCACGGAAACCTTGGGTGGGGCGCAAAGTCTCCAGAGGTTTCCGTTCAGGTTTCCTAAGTGGGACAGGGGCATTACTAGTCAGCGGAAAGACAATACATGATTACAATTGAGCCGTCCACAGTGTACAGATACATGATTAAGGGACTAGCGTTTAGTGCAAGGTAAAGTCCAGTCAAGTCTGATTAAAGATAGTCCGAGGGTCTCCAAAGAGGTAGATAGTATTTCAGGACCGCTCTCTAGTTGATGGTAGGATGGTTCAGTTGCCTGATAACAGCTGGGAAGAAACTGTCCCTGAATCTGGAGGTGTGCGTTTCTTTGGTGAATATCTTAAAAGATTATTAGTTTCTCTTAACTTAATTTAAAATGTAAGTATTAATGAATTCCTACATTATTACTTCAGATAGTTGCAACGGTGTGTTATGAAGTGCTTAGGTTATTTTAACTGAGATTCACGGGCTCCAGGAAGCAGCCAGAGAGGTTTTGTACAAAATTAATAAATTCTCAATTTGCGAATTCTTGCTCAGTGAAGTATTCGAAAGCAAAGCATTCATAAATTGAGGAATTTCTGTGGTCATGAAACATTTTGTAAGAAAAAGATTAACGAACCAGAGAAACAGATTTGCTACAAAGCCTTTAGTCAGTCAAGGGAAACATGAAGTCTTTAGTAACATCAGTTTCGGATTAAGTTGATTATTGTCACGAGTATTGAGGTACAGTGAAATGCTTTGCTTTGCACGCCATCAAATTAGTTCAGATGTACCATACCAGGCACATGCCATCAGTGTAGGCAAGGTAGGCAGTGCCCAACCTGATGAAAATTATAAAATGGTAATTATTAAATATAAATGGGAAAGGCACAGGAGAATTATGCCTGCCTAAGATATCAATCTCTTTAGACAATAGACAATAGGTGCAGGAGTAGGCCATTCGGCCCTTCGAGCCAACACCACCATTCAATATGATCATGGCTGATCATCCCCATTCAGTACCCCGTTCCTGCCTTCTCCCCATATCCCCTGACTCCGCTATCTTTAAGAGACCTATCTAGCTCTCTCTTGAAAGCATCCAGAGAACCGGCCTCCACCGCCCTCTGTGGCAGAGAATTCCACAGACTCCCCACTCTCTGTGAGAAAAAGTGTTTCCTCGTCTCCGTTCTAAATGGCTTACTCCTTATTCTTAAACTGTGGCCCCTGGGTCTGGACTCCCCCAACATTGGGAACATGTTTCCTGCCTCTAGCGTGTCCAAACCTTTAATAATCTTATATGTTTCAATGAGATAGCCTCTCATCCTTCTAAACTCCAGAGTATACAAGCCCAGATGCTCCATTCTCTCAGCATATGACAGTCCCGCCATCCTGGGAATTAACCTGGTGAACCTACGCTGCACTCCCTCAATAGCAAGAATGTCCTTCCTCAAATTAGGGGACCTAATAGGTCCTAATACCTACTTATAACCTAATAGGTAATAGGTTATAGGTAGGTATAATTCTCCGTGCCTTTTATCCGCAGTACATGTAACACGCGAACGTCCGTGCAGCTCGCGTGCTGTCGACGCTGCTTCAAGCCTTCAATGACAACGGTCTATAAAGGCAGCTGAAAACCTGCCTTTGCACCCGTGGACTGCGTGCATGTGCTGTGCAGCAGCGTACTGCGCATGTGCAGCGCAAGCTTCTTGGCGGGTTTTTTAATCATGGATTGTCATTATCTTTAGAGTATCTGCAGAAACAAAGAGAGAAGAATGGAGTTTGTGCACAAATAATGTGGGAGTAAATTTCTTTGAGCTAAAATTTTTGAAATACTTTATTAAGAGATAAGGCTTTTGAAGACAAATTACTGTATAAAAGTCGACTGACAGCTTACCGGAGAGGAGACCAATCTGCGCATGTGTGGTTTTCAAGATTTTTTAAAAGCCGACTGAGTAATTACTCACGGCACGAGCCTGTGCCATACATAGATACAATCTGTGGAATTCTTTGCCATAGAAGGCTGTGGAGGACAAGTCAGCGGATATATTTAAGGCAGAGATAGATAGATTCTTGATTTGTGCAGGTGTCAGAGGTTACGGGGAGAAGGCAGGAGAATGGGGTTGGGAGGGAGAGATTGAGCAGGCATGATTGAATAGTGCAGTAGACTTGATGGGCCGAATGGCCTACTTCTACAATCATTTATGATCTTATGATACAATCGGTTCAAACTCCAGTATAATAGGTGGAGCAAAGATATTGTGAATAATATTGGAAGATACAGAGTGCAGAATATAGTTCTCAGCATTGTAGCGCATCAGTTCCACAGACAAAGTCCAATGTCCGCAATGGGGTAGAGGTGAATCGGACAGTACCCTAGCTTATGGAAGGGCCGTTCAGAAGCCTGATAACAGAGGGGAAGAAGCTGCTCCTGAGTCTGGTGGCATGAGCTTTCAAGCTTCTGTTCCTTCTGCCGGACGGGAGCGGGGAGAAGAAGGAATGGCCGGGGTGGGTCAGGGACAAGTCTTTGATGATGTCGGCTGCTTTCCCGAGGCAGCGTGAAGTGTAGATGGAGTCAATGGTGGGGAGTGTGGTCTGTGTGATGGACTGGGCTACATCTACAATGGTGGGGAGTGTGGTCTGTGTGATGGACTGGGCCACATCTACAATGGTGGGGAGTGTGGTCTGTGTGATGGACTGGGCTACATCTACAATGGTGGGGAGTGTGGTCTGTGTGATGGACTGGGCTACATCTACAATGGTGGGGAGTGTGGTTTGTGTGATGGACTGGGCTACATCTACCATGGTGGGGAGTGTGGTCTGTGTGATGGACTGGGCTACATCTACAACTCTGTGATGCGTCCCAACAGTGTGCTTTCTATTGTACACCTGTGACTTCAGCCTTTAGAGATATCGGCGCGACAGAAACAGGCCCTTCGGCGCGCCGAGTCAGCTCCGAACAGCATCACTCTAGGGACGTTTTACAATATTACCCAAAGCCTAATTAACCAACAAATCTGTACGTCTTAAGAGTGTGGGAGGAAATCTGGAGCATGCGGAGGAAGCACACGCAGGTCACAGGGAGAACGTGCAAACTCCGTACAGACAGCACCCATGGTCAGGATAGAACCCGGGTCTCTGGCGCTGTGAGACAGCAATACCGCAGCGCCACCGTGCCGCCCTGCTCACCTATCCATGTTCTCCACAGATGCTGCCTGACCCGCTGAGTTACTCCAGCACTCTGTGAAACGTCACCTATCCATGTTCTCCACAGATGCTGCCTGACCCGCTGAGTTACTCCAGCACTCTGTGAAACGTCACCTATCCATGTTCTCCACAGATGCTGCCTGACCCGCTGAGTTACTCCAGCACTCTGTGAAACGTCACCTATCCATGTTCTCCACAGATGCTGCCTGACCCGCTGAGTTACTCCAGCACTCTGTGAAACGTCACCTATCCATGTTCTCCACAGATGCTGCCTGACCCGCTGAGTTACTCCAGCACTCTGTGCCGCTTCGGTGTAAATACACGTTCAGACCTCGTTGTGTTGCGTTGCAGTGTCGTGCTCCTAATTACCAGTTGTTTTGCAACAGACTTGGACGAAGGGTTAGAACGCTGCACTCTATTATCTCTGACATGAAGCTTTAATGGATAGGTGGAAAGTCTTCTCTCATTTGCGGCTGTTAAGGGGATACATGTTTCTTAAGGACTTGCTTTCAGAGATCAAAACAGTCCATAACTCACTGCTAATTGGTACTTTGAGTGTCGAGTCACTATGTTTCTGCAAACTGGATCTGTCACGATGAGACATTAGGGGTTAGTATGTTGTTTATTGTACATTCGTCAAACATCTGCATGCTCATCTCAGTGTGGAGTTGTATAAATGGTATAAAGCTTTCAGTTTAGTGTTTACGAGAGAACTGCAGATGCTGGTAAAATCGAAGGCAGACACAAAATGCTGGAGAAACTCAGCGGGTGAGGCAGCATCGATGGAGAGAAGGAACAGGCGACGTTTCGGGTTGAGACCCTTCTTCATTTATATACAATAGACAATAGACAATAGGTGCAGGAGCAGGCCATTTGGCCCTCTGAGCCAGCACCGCCATTCAATGTGACCATGGCTGATCATCCACAATCAGTACCCCGTTCCTGCGTTCTCCCCATATCCCCTGACTCCGCTATTTTTAAGAGCCCTATCCAGCTCTCTCTTGAAAGCATCCAGAGAACCTGCCTCCGCTGCCCTCTGAGGCAGAGAATTCCACAGACTCACCACTCTCTGTGAGAAAAAGTGTTTCCTCATCTCCGTTCTAAATGGCTTACTCCTTATTCTTAAACTGTGGCCCATGGTTCTGGACTCCCCCAACATCGGGAACATGTTTCCTGCCTCCAGCATGTCCAAGCCCTTAACAATCTTATATGTTTCAATGAGATACCCTCTTATCCTTCTAAACTCCAGAGTGTACAAGCCCAGCCGCTCCATTCTCTCAGCATATGACAGTCCCGCCATCCCGGGAATTAACCTTGTTAACATACGCTGCACTCCCTCAATAGCAAGAATGTCCTTCCTCGAATTAGGGAACCAAAACTGCACACAATACTCCAGGTGAGGTCTCACTAGGGCTCTGTACAACAGCAGAAGGACCTCTTTGCTCCGATATTCGATTCCTGTTGTTATGAAGGCCAACATGCTATTCGCTTTCTTCACTGCCTGCTGTGCCTGCATGCTTACTTTCATAGACTGATGTACAAGGACCCCCAGATCCCGTTGTACTTTCCCTTTTCCCAACCTGACGCCATTTAGATAGTAATCTGCCTTCCTGTTTTTGCTACCAAAGTGGATAACCTCACATTTATCCGCATTAAACTTCATCTGACAATACATCTGCCCACTCCCCCAACCTGTCCAAGTCACCCTGCATTCTCATAGCATCCTCCTCACAGTTCACACTGCCACCCAGCTTTGTGTCATCTGCAAATTTGCTAATGTTACTTCGAATCCCTTCATCCAAATCATTGATGTATATTGTAAATAGCTGTGGTCCCAGCACCGAGCCTTGCGGTACCCCACTAGTCACTGCTGCCATTCCACCATTAGATTGAAATACTCGCAGTCTTGACTACCAGTCGAACATTTCATGCCTCCATTACCTTTCTGAAAGGGACTTGTTAATCCCTACTCTTTGTTTCCTGTCTGCCAACCACTTCTCTATCCATGTCAGCACTCTACCCCCAATACCAAGTGTTCTAATTTTGCCCACTAATCTCCTTTGTGGGACCTTATCAAATGCTTTCTGAATGCTTTTGTTTTGTTTAGTTTAGTTTAGAGATGCAGGATGGAAACTGGCCCTTCGGCCCACCGAGTCCATTAATACTATCCTACGTAAGGGACAAATGAATACACTTACAGTACACCAAGCTAATTAACCTACAACTTGTACATCTTTTGAGTGTGGGAGGAAACCGGAGCGCGCGGAGAAAACCCACGCAGGTCACGGGGAAAAGGTATAAACTCCATACAGACAGTATCTGTAGTCAGGATCGAACCCGGGTCTCTGGCGCTGTGAGTCAGCAACACTATCACTATGCCACCGTGCCGACCTAGCAATGTGGTTTTTACCAAGATTACCAACATTCAAGGGAAATCAGGGATAGTATCAAAACAAAGATGAAGCATACAAATTAGCCAGAAAAAGAAGCCTACCAGAGGACTGGGAGAAATTCAGTCCAGCAGAGGAGGACAAAGGGCCTAATTAGGAAAGGGAAAATAGATTATGAAAGAAAACTGGCAGGGAACATAAAAACTGACTGCAAACGTTTTTATAGATATGTGAAGAGAAAAAGATTAGTTAAAACAAATGTAGGTCCCTTGCAGTCAGAAACAGGTGAATTGATCATGGGGAACAAGGACATGGCAGACCAATTGAATAGCTACTTTGGTTCTGTCTTCACTAAGGAAGACATAAATAATCTACCGGAAATAGCAGGGGACCGGGGGTCAAATGAGATGGAGGAACTGAGTGAAATCCAGGTTAGCCGGGAAGTGGTGTTAGGTAAATTGAATGGATTAAAGGCCGATAAATCCCCAGGGCCAGATAGGCTGCATCCCAGAGTACTTAAGGAAGTAGCCCCAGAAATAGTGGATGCATTAGTGATAATTTTTCAAAACTCTTTAGATTCTGGAGTAGTTCCTGAGGATTGGAGGGTAGCTAATGTAACCCCACTTTTTAAAAAGGGAGGGAGAGAGCAAATGGGGAATTACAGACCAGTTAGTCTAACATCGGTAGTGGGGAAACTGCTAGAATCAGTTATTAAAGATGGGATAACAACACATTTGGAAAGTGGTGAAATCATTGGACAAAGTCAGCATGGATTTATGAAAGGTAAATCATGTCTGACAAATCTTATAGAATTTTTCGAGGATGTAACTAGTAGAGTGGATAAGGGAGAACCAGTGGATGTGTTATATCTGGACTTTCAGAAGGCCTTCGACAAGGTCCCACATAAGAGATTAGTATACAAACTTAAAGCACACGGTATTGGGGGTTCAGTATTGATGTGGATAGAGAACTGGCTGGCAGACAGGAAGCAAAGAGTAGGAGTAAACGGGTCCTTTTCACAATGGCAGGCAGTGACTGGTGGGGTACCGCAAGGCTCAATGCTGGGACCCCAGCTATTTACAATATATATTAATGATTTGGACGAGGGAATTGAATGCAACATCTCCAAGTTTGCAGATGACACGAAGCTGGGGGGCAGTGTTAGCTGTGAGGAGGATGCTAGGAGGCTGCAAGGTGACTTGGATAGGTTGGGTGAGTGGGCAAATGCATGGCAGATGCAGTATAATGTGGATAAATGTGAGGTTATCCACTTTGGTGGCAAAAACAGGAAAGTAGACTATTATCTAAATGGTGGCCGATTAGGAAAAGGAGAGATGCAACGAGACCTGGGTGTCATGGTACACCAGTCATTAAAAGTAGGCACGCAGGTGCAGCAGGCAGTGAAGAAAGTAAATGGTATGTTAACATTCATAGCAAAAGGATTTGAGTATAGGAGCAGGGACGTTCTACTGCAGTTGTACAGAGTCTTGGTGAGACCACACCTGGAGTATTGCGTACAATTTTGGTCTCCTAATCTGTGGAAATACATTCTTGCCGTGGAATACAGAGAAGGTTCACCAGACTGATTCCTGGGATGTCAGGACTTTTATATGAAGAAAGACTGGATAGACTCGGCTTGTACTCGCTAGAATTTAGAAGATTGAGGGGGGATCTTATAGAAACTTACAAAATTCTTAAAGGGTTGGACAGGCTAGATGCAGGAAGATTGTTCCCGATGTTGGGGAAGTCCAGAACAAGGGGTCACAGTTTAAGGATAAGGGGGAAATCTTTTAGGACCGAGATGAAAACATTTTTCACACAGAGAGTGGTGAATCTCTGGAATTCTCTCCCGCAGAAGGTAGTTGAGGCCAGTTCATTGGCTATATTTAAGAGGGAGTTAGATGTGGCCCTTGTGGTTAAATGGATCAGAGGGTATAGAGAGAAGGCAGGTACAGGATACTGAGTTGAATTATCAGCCATGATCATATTGAATGGCGGTGCACGCTCGAAGGGCCGGATGGCCTACTCCTGCACCTATTTTCTATGTTTCTATGTTTCTATGTTTCTATGTTTCTATATACTACTAGACTAAGTGGGACCCGTTGGGTCGCAGCATCACACGGGAGGGCTGGTCACCAACGCAATATTCCACCTGTCCACCAATTCCAATTCCGCTCGCCAGTGGGGGGGGGGGGGGGGACGGGGGGCGGGGGGCTGTCTGTTGTGCTAGTATGGGTGTTGTGGGCTGAAGGTACTGGTTTCCAGAGGGCTAGTATAGACATTGTGAACCGTATGGATGCTTGGGCAGGCATCCAACTGTTGCAATGATTTTAAAAGCCAAGGCAAACAATTGGGCTGCAGCCACCTGACAACCAAAATTCATCTTGTGAACACAAACCTGTCAAAAAGGCGAGGCAAACAATTGGGCTGCAGCCACCCGACAACCAAAATTCATCTTGTGAACACAAACTTGTTAAAAAGGGCTGCAGCCACTTTACAGCCGCATCGAGGGGACTCACCGTGGAGTGGACGTGCGTTCAGTGTTATTCGCAGCTCAGAGAGCCGTGACCTTCTCGCTTCCTGGTCTGGCAGAGACTGAATGAGGCACGACACTTCCTGGTTTTATAGTCCTTCCCCCTGCCGACAGCGGGGGCGGCAGAGAGAATGGGGAATTTTGTAAAAAACATTAATATCTCTCTCATTTTTCATCGATGGAAAAAATCCTCCGCACTCATACGGCGGAGGGGGGCTCTGAGCGAGGTGGCCAAAAATTACGGCCGTAGGTGGCGGCATTCTCTCGGAAATCGCAGCTCAGTCGGCCAAAAGCGGTCAAGATCAGAGATTTAGTAAAATAGATTGGCATAAAATGTATAGGAAGGAACTGCAGATGTTGGCTTATAGCACCGATAGACACAAAATACTGGAGTTACTCAGTGGGACTGGCAGCATCTCTGGTGAAAGGGAATAGTAAGTAAGTAAGTAAGTTTATTGGCCAAGTATTCACATACAAGGAATTTGCCTTGGTGCTCCACCCACAAGTAACAACATGACATACAGTGACAGTTACGAATGACTCAGAAAACACTAAACATTAATAATAATAAAACATTAATGATAAAACTCCATTGATCAAGCATGTGAACCAACAAAATACCAGATCAAAGGGAGGCTACAGATGTTTGGCTGTTGAGTAGAGCAACTACTCGTGGATAAAAACTGTTTTTATGTCTGGCTGTGGCAGCTTTCACAGTCCGGAGTTGCCTTCCAGAGGGAAGTGATTCAAAGAGTTTGTGGCCAGGGTGAGAGGGGTCAGAGATGATCTTGCCCGCTCGCTTCCTGGCCCTTGCAGTGTACAGTTCATCAATGGAGGGAAGGTTGCAGACAATAATCTTCTCTGCTGATCGGACGATTCGCTGCAGCCTCCGGATGTTGTGCTTGGTGGCTGAGCCAAACCAGACCATGATGGAGAAGGTGAGAACAGACTCTATGATGGCCATGTAGAATTGGACCATCATTGCCTTCATTCGTAGGTTACATTTCGGGGCAGAACCCTTCCTCAGAAGTTCATACGTTCTCGGAGCAGAATTAGGCCATTTGGCCCATCAAGTCTACTCCGCCATTCAATCATGTTTGATCTATCTCTCCCTCCTAACCCCATTCTCCTGCCTTCTCCCCATAACCTCTAACACACGTACTAATCAAGAATCTGTCAATATCCTCGTTAAACATAGCCACTGACTTGGTCTCCACAGCCGTCTGTGGCAATGAATTCCACAGATTCACCACCCTCTGACTGAATAAATCTGTCCCGAAATGTCATTTTTTATTTTCTTAGTTCAGTGTAGTTTATTGTCACGTGTACCGAGGTACAGTGAAAAGCTTTTGTTGCGTGCTAACCAGTCAGCGGAAAGACAATACATGATTACAATCGAGCCATTTATAGTGTACAGATACATGATAAGGGGATAACGTTTAGTGCCAGGTAAAGGCAGCAAAGTCCGATCAAGGATAGTCCGAGGGTCACCAATGAGGTAGATAGTAGTTCAGCACCGCTCTCTGGTTGTGGTAGGATGGTTCAGTTGCCTGATAACAGCTGGGAAGAAACGGGAGGCAGGTTCTCTAGATGCTTTCAAGGGAGAGTTAGATAGGCCTCTTAAAAATAGGGGATATGGGGAGAAGGCTGGAATGGGATACTGATTGGGGATGATCAGCCATGATCACATTGAATGGCGGTGCTGGCTCAAAGGGCCGAATGGACTACTCCTGCACCTATTGTCTATTGTCGATTGTCCCTGAATCTGGAGGTGTGCGTTTGTTTTCACACTTCTGTACCTCTTGCCCGATGGGAGAGGGGAGAAGAGGGAGTGGCCAGGATGCGACTGGTCCTTGATGATGCTGCTGGCCTTGCCGAGGCAACATGAGGTGTAGGTGGAGTCAATGGAAGGGAGGTTGGTTTGTGTGATGGTCTGGGCTGCGTCCCAATTTCCTGCAATTTACTTGCGGTCTTGGATGGAGCTGTTCCCAAACCGTGCTGTGATGCATCCCGATAAAATGCTTTCTATGGCGCATCTGTAGAAGTTGGTGAGAGTTGTGGTGGACATGCCGAACTTCTCCAGAGATGCTGCCTGACCTGCTGAGTTAGTCTAGCTTTTTGTGACTATTAATTACAGAAGATGTTGGATTAAAGCTATGTATATTGGATACACCACGCCAGACCTGAACACCGGGTTAGTTCGGCATGGTGGCACAGCTGGCTGAGTTGCTGCCTGAGAACCTGAGTTCAATCCTGACTACGGGTGCTGTCTGTGTGGAGCTCATACGTTCTCCCCGTGGCCAAACCAGCATCTGCACTTCCTATCTAGACACTTGCCGTGACCATGTGGGTTTTCTCCGGGTGCTCCGGTTTCATCCCACACTCCAAAGACGTACAGGTTTGTAGATTAATTGGCTCGGTAAAATTGTAATTTGTCCCTGGTGTGTGTAGGATGGTGTTAAAGCCCTGTCCCACTGTACGAGTTCATTCAAGAGTTCCCCTGAGTTTGCCCTGATTCGAACTCGGAGATTTACGGTAATGGCCGCTCATGTTGAAAAATCTTCACGAGTCTTCCCGAGCTTCACCGCGTTTACCGAGTGCCTGCCGTTAGCGTTACGAGCCGCTAAGAGACGTCCCCGAGCTCCGACGTACCCGCTACGTACATTCTACGTGCTTACCACGAGTTTGATTTTTTTTTAAACTCGGGAGAGCTCTTGAATGAACTTGTACAGTGGGACAGGGCTTTCAGTGTACGGTGATCGCTGGTCGGCGCGGACTGTTTCCATGCTGTATCTCTAAACTAAACAAAAAATCCCAGCATGTGCAGCCCCTTGCATCAACAAATAAAATCATCCCTGCCTCAGCAGCCACTTACAATTAAGAATTCAATCTTGTGAAATAAATAAATTCACTTGTGTTCTCAAATATAGTAGATCCCATTTGTCACTAATTGATCCCATACCTATCCAAATAACATTTAACATGTCAAATGCTTCCAAAAGCCTTCATTTTTATATTGGCCGCTTGCCTTCAATCACTCTACCACCTGGTCTCCCTAATTTAATGCAATTTATTTTATCCTGTTTGATTTATAGTTTCATAGCAATAATTCTCCACACTCCATTGCCCTCATTCCCTGAGTCTCACATTGCTTATCTTTGAAAGTACATGAGAACAAATCAACCAACAGGTACAGAGAGTGCTTTTACACACATACCAGGTTCTTAGTTTAGAGATACAGCGCGGAAACAGGCCCTTCAGACCACCGAGTCCGCGCCTACCAGCGATCCCCGCTCACTAGCACTATCCTACACACACACTGGGGACAATTTTACATTTACACCAAGGCAATTAACCTACAAATCTGCACGTCTTTGGAGTGTGGGAGGAAACAGGAGATCCCGGAGAAAACCCGCGCAGGTCACGGGGAGAATGCAAGAGAACGCACAAAGGTAGAGTTGCTGCCAAGCTGCGGCCAAGAAGCGTCCTAGAGTAGAGGAATTTGTTGCACTGAAACATCCCAAGGGAAGAAGGGTCTGAACGAGGGTTCTGATCCGAAACGTCACCTATCCATGTTCTCCAGAGATGCTGCCTGACCCGCTGAGTTACTCCAGCACTCTGTGAAACGTAACCTATCCATGTTCTCCACAGATGCTGCCTGACCCGCTGAGTTACTCCAGCACTCTGTGAAACGTTACCTATCCATGTTCTACACAGATGCTGCCTGACCCGCTGAGTTACTCCAGCACTCTGTGAAACGTCACCTATCCATGTTCCCCACAGATGCTGCCTGACCCGCTGAGTTACTCCAGCACTATGTGAAACGTCACCTATCCATGTTCTCCACAGATGCTGCCTGACCCGCTGAGTTACTCCAGCACTCTGTGAAACGTCACCTATCCATGTTCTCCACAGATGCAGAGATTATAAGATGTGATTTATTTAATTGTCCCTTGTAACTGTGTTTCACTACAAACGAGAACCTCTGCATCAAACCCCAATATTATACTTCAATATTAAAGGTACTGCTGAACTACATAGGTTACAATATTACACAACTTACAAGGCATGATAAAATATCGTTAATTTTATTGTGGGTTATCTAATGCTTTATTACCATTTTTTAATCATGATAATTGAAATTTAAGGAACAAAATTTAAATCACGTCTTGGAGACACTAGAGTCATAGAGCGATACAGTGTGGAAACAGGCACTTCGGCCCAACTTGCCCACACCGGCCAACATGTCCCAGCTGCACTCGTCCCACCTGCCTGTGTTTGGCCCATGTCCCTCCAAACCTGTCCTATCCATGTACCTCTCTAACTGTTTCTTAGATGTCGGGATAGTCCCTGCCTCAACTACCTCCCCTGGCAGCTTGTTCCATGCACCCACCACCCTTTGTGTGAAAATGTTACCCCTCAGATTTCCTATTAAATCTTTTCCCCTTCACCTTCAACCTGTGTCTTCTGGGTTTCGATTCTCCAGACTGATGTCTGAAGAAGGGTCTCGACCCGAAACGTTGCCTATTTCCTTCGCTCCATAGATGCTGCCTCACCCGCAAAGTTTCTCCAGCATTTTTGTCCACCTTCGATTTTCAGGCATCTGCAGTTCCTTCTTAAAGATTTAAGAGGATGTCAGTAGTCGAGGGTCTGTACTGGAGGGAGAGGTTGAGTAGGCTTGGAGTCCATTCCATGGAAATCAAGAGGATGAGGGGTGATCTTATAGAGGTGTATAAAATCATGAGGTGAATAGATCGGGTAGACAGCATAGAGTCTCCTGCCCAGATCGGGGGAAGCGAGGACCAGAGGACATAGGGTTAAGGTGAAGGGGAAAAGATGTAATAGGTATCTGAGAGGTAACTTTTTCACGCCAAGGATGTTGGGTGTACGGAACGAGCTGCCAGAGGAGGTAGTTGAGGCAATGTTTAAGAAGCAATTAGACAGGTACGTGGATAGGACAGGTTTAGAGGGATATGGGCCAAACGCAGGCAGGTGAGACTAGTGTAGATGGGGCATGTTGGTCACTGCGGTTAAGTTGGGTTGAAGATTTTTCGGTTAATTGACTTTGTAAATTGTCCCTAGTGTGTGTAGGATAGTGTTAGTGTACGGGGTGATCGCTGGTTGGCATGGATTTATTGAAACATATAAGATTATTAAGGGTTTGAACACGCCAGAGGCAGGAAACATGTTCCCGATGTTGGGGGAGACTAGAACCAGGGGCCACAGTTTAAGAATAAGGAGTAAGCCATTTAGAACGGAGACGAGGAAACACTTTTTCTCACAGAGAGATGTGAGTCTGTGGAATTCTCTGCCTCAGAGGGCGGTGGAGGCCGGTTCTCTGGATACTTTCAAGAGAGAGATAAATAGGGCTCTTAAAGATAGCGGAGTCAGGGGATATGGGGAGAAGGCAGGAACGGGGTACTGATTGGGGATGATCAGCCACGATCACAATGAATGGTGGTGCTGGCACGAAGGGCTGAATGGCCTACTCCTGCACCTCCAATCTGGCTTTCACCCCTTCCATAGCACAGAAACTGCTCTCCTCAAAGGTTCCCTCAACATCCTCATCCTCCTCGACCTGAGCGCAGCCTTCGATACAGTGAACCATAACATCCTGCTCACCAGACTCAAAGACCTCGGCATTGAAGGCTCTGCACTCAGCTGGCTCCGTTCCTACCTTTCCAACAGATCCCACTTCATCTCTCTCCACAACCACACCTCTGCTACAGCCACAGTCACTCAAGGCATTCCCCAAGGCTCCGTACTCGGCCCCCTCCTCTTCATCATCTACATCCTCCCCCTTGGTCAGATACTCCGCCACTTCAACCTGGACTTTCACTGGTACGCCGATGACACCCAGATCTACCTCGGCACCAAATCCCCCCACAACCCCCCCCCCCCTCCCATATCAACTCCTGTTTGTCAGCTATAAAAACCTGGATGCAACATAACTTCCTCAAACTCAACAGCGATAAGACAGAATTCCTCCTCATAGGCTCCAAAGCCACACTCAGCAAAATCAATAACCCCACTCTCACCATCGACGGCACCACTGTCTCCCCATCTCCCAAGGCCCGCAACCTTGGCGTGATCTTTGATTCCACCCTCTCCCCTGAGCCTCACATCCGCCATGTCATTAAAACCTCCTTCTTTCATCTCCACAACATCGCCAAACTCAGACCCTCTCTCACACCTCCCGCTGCTGAAAGACTCATCCATGCCTTCATCTCCTCCCGACTGGACTATTGCAACTCACTTCTCCTTGGCATCAGCTCCACCTACATCAACCGACTCCAACTGGTCCAGAACGCAGCCGCCCGACTCATCACCCACACCAAATCCTGGCATCACATCACTCCAGTCCTCAAACAACTTCACTGGCTTCCCATCTCCCACCGGATCACCTACAAAATCCTGATCCTCACCTACAAAGCCCTCCACCATCTGGCCCCCCCATATCTCACTGACCTCCTCTCCCCCTACCAACCCTCACGGTCCCTCAGATCCACATCAGCCGGTCTCCTCTCCATCCACAATTCCAACCTTCGCAGTTTTGGGGACAGAGCCTTCTCCAGGGCAGCTCCCAGGCTCTGGAACTCCCTCCCCCAACTGATCCGCAATTCCGTGTCCCTCACCATCTTCCAGTCCCGCCTCAAGACCCATCTCTTCACCTCTGCCTATCCTTAGCCCCACGTCCCCCTCCCTTTTCATCTGTGCATTAATTGCCTCATATTGTGTTTTGAATTGAATTCTGTCTTTACTTTGTGTACTAGTCATGCCTCTACTATTTATTTCATTCCCCTTACATGTTTTTCCTCTACCTGCTAAATTTTTGTAAGGTGTCCTTGAGACTCTTGAAAGGCGCCCATAAATAAAATGTATTATTATTATTATTATTATTGTCTGTCTATTGACTCAGTGGGCCAAAGGGCTTGTTTCCATGCTGTCTCTCCAAACTAAACTAAAGTCGGCACGGCATGACAAGCGCAGCGAACAATGTCAACTGAACATATTTCTAAGGGTAGATTAATTTAAATTACTTCTAGTTGGATGAGTTTTTCTGCTTATGAGTGTTTTAGTGAGTAACCGAATGCAATATCAATGATCTGAAATCTTGCTGAAAGAGCACAGTGCTGTCCCTCAGAGAACAGTATCTGATACTTAAGGTTAAGTAAAGAGAAAACAAGAGTTCTGAATTCAAATTAGCACTCAGATTTGCTTAAGCACACTCTCCTCAGTTCAGTTCAGTTTAGTTTATTGTCATGTGTACCGAGGTACAGTGAAAAGCTTTTGTTGCGTGCTAACCAGTCAGCGGAAAGACAATACATGATTACAATCGCGCCATTTACAGTGTACAGATATGGGCCTGTCCCACTGTACGAGCTAATTCAAGAGTTCTCCCGAGTTTCTCCTGGTTCAAATTCGGAGAATTACAGTAATAGCTGCTCATCGGTACTCGGGGCTCTCGTGGACATTTTTCAACATGTTGAAAAATCTTCACGAGTCTTCACGAGCTTACCGCGTTTCCCGAGTACCTGCCGTTAGCGTTATGAGCCGCTAAGAGACGTCCCCGAGCTCCGACGTACCCGCCACGTACATTCTACGTGCTTACCACGAGTTTGACTTCTTTTTTAACTCGGGAGAGCTCTTGAATTATCTTGTACAGTGGGACAGGGCCTTTACATGATAAGGGAATGACGTTTAGTGCACGGTAAAGCCAATCAAAGATAGTCTGAGGGTCACCAATGAGGTAGATAGTAGTTCAGAACTGCTCTCTGGTTGTGGTAGGATGGTTCAGTTGCCTGATAACAGCTGGGAAGAAACTGTCCCTGAATCTGGAGGTGTGCGTTTTCACACTTCTGTACCTCTTGCCCGATGGGAGAGGGGAGAAGAGGGAGTGGCCAGGGTGCGACTGGTCCTTGATGATGCTGCTGGCCTTGCCGAGGCAGCGTGAGGTGTAGATGGAGTCAATGGAAGGGAGGTTGGTTTGTGTGATGGCCTGGGCTGCGTCCACAATCCTCTACAATTTCTTGTGGTCGTGGATGGAGCTGTTCACACCTCCCTGCACCAGAGGAATAAAGTCCTAATCAGCACAACCTCTCGCTATACCTCAATCCCTTGAATCCTGGCACTGTTAGTCTTAATATCCATATAGTTTAGTAGAGTTTAGTTTAGTTTAGTTTAGTTTAGAGGTACAGCGTGGAAACAGGCCCTTCAGCCCACCGGGTCCGCGCCGACCAGCGATCCCCGCACATTAACACTATCCCACACACACACTAGGGACAATTTTTACATTTACCAAGCCAATTAACCTACAAACCTGCAAGTCTTTGTAGTGTGGGAGGAAACGGAAGACCTCGGAGAAAACCCACGCAGGTCATGGGGAGAACGTACAAATTCTGTACGGACAAGCGCCCGTAGTCGGGATCGAACCCACGTCTCAAGCGCTGCATTTGTTGCAAGGCAGCAACTCCACCATTGTGTTGCCCTGTAGGTTGGGCAGGCTGCGACTCTATTCCTTGGAGCGCAGGAGGATGAGGAGTGACTTTACAGAGGCGTATAAAATCATGAGAGCAATAAATTAGGTGAACACACAGAGTCTCTCGCCCAGAGTAGGGGAATAGAGAACCAGAGGACATAGGTTCAAGGTGAGGGGGAAAGATTTTATAGGCATCTGAAGGGTCATCTTTTCACACAAAGAATGGAGGGTGTATGGAATGAGCTGCCAGAGGAGGTGGTTGAGGAAGGGACTATCCCAAAGTTTAAGAAACAGGTTCATGGATAGGACAGGTTTGGTGGGAGATTGACCAAAAACAGGCAAGTGGGACTAGTGTAGATGGGACAGATGATTTGGACAAGGGGATTGAAGGCTTTGTGGCCAAGTTTGCAGATGATATGAAAATAGGTTGAGTGGCAAGTAGTGTAGAGAAAGCAGGGACTCTGCAGAAGGGCTTGGACAGGTTGGGAGAGTGGGCTGAGAAGTGGCAGATGGAATATAGTGGAGCAAAGTGTGGAGTCATGCATTTTGGCAGTAGGAATAAAGGCGTAGACTATTTTCTAAATGGGGATAGAATCCAGAAATCGGAGGTGCAAAGGGACTTGGGAGTGCAGGATTCCCAAAAAGTTAATCTGCAAGTCCAATCAGTAGTAAAGAAAGCAAACTCAATGCTAGGATTTGTTTCAAGAGGGCTTGTATACAAAAACAGGGGTGTAATGCTGAGGCTCTATAAGGCGCTGGTCAGGCCACATTTGGAATATTGTGAGCAATTTTGGGCCCCATATCTGAGGAAGGATGTGCTGGCTCTGGAGAGGGTCCAGAGGAGGTTTACAAGAATGATCCCAGGAATGAGTGGGTTAGCATATGATGAGCGTTTGTCGACACTGGGCCTGTACTCGCTGGAGTTTAGAAGAATTACGGGAGACCTCATTGAAATGTGCTGAAAAGTGAAAGGCTTGGATAGACTGGATGTGAAGAGGATGTTTCCACTAGTGGGAGAGTCTAAGACCAGAGGTCGTAGAATCAGAATTAAAGGATGTTATTTTAGGAAGGAGATGAGGAGGAATTTCTTTAGTCAGAGGGTGGTCTTCTCCTTCTTCTTGTATATGGCGTGCACAGCCTAAAGTTGTTGGACAACTTGGACTATTTGATCTTACTTAATTGTGCACGCCAGGTTGATTGCATTCGTCAAAACAGGGCGGACCACGTGAAGGTGGTCTGCCCTGCGGGTGGTGAATCTGTGGAATCTGCAGACGGCTGTGGAGGCCAAGTCAGTGGATATTTTTAAGGCAGAGATAGATTGACAGATTCTTGATTAGTACGGGTGTCAGAGGTCAATAGACAATAGGTGCAGGAGTAGGCCATTTGGCCCTTCGAGCCAGCACCACCATTCAATGTGATCATGGCTGATCATCCCCCAATCAGTACCCCGTTACTGCCTTCTCCCCTTATCCCCTGACTCCGCTATTTTTAAGAGCCCTATCTAGCTCGCTCTTGAAAGCATCCAGAGAACCGGCCTCCACCGCCCTCTGAGGCAGAGAATTCCACATGGATCATGGGGAGAATGCAGAAGAATGGGGTTAGGAGGGGTAGATAGATCAGCCATTATTAAATGACATAGACGTGATGGGCCAAATGGTCTAATTCTAGTCGTATCGATTATGACCATATGACCTTATGACATGTTGGTCAGTATGGGCAAGTTGGGCCGAAGGACCTATTTCCACCCTGGGAATGGTTCTGTCGACCCTATCTACAGTATGCCTCCTGTCATTAAATACTGCAGCCAAACTAAACTGAAGATTCAACATCAGTGTACCAGTGCGTTTGCTAGGAAATCTGCAATGTTGTATTTGCCATTGTGATGTTGGTAACCATTCCAGCACGATCTAATTAAAAATATAGCTTGTGCTAATTTTCAAATAAAGTCAGCATGACTGTTCCCACTCTCTTGCTCGGAGTTGCGGACTTTGACAGTCTTTCTGGCTATTAATGCAATTATTTTGCACTGCAGATGCTTTCAAGAGAGAACTAGATAGGGTTCTTAAAAATAGCAGAGTTAGGGGATATGGGGAGAAGGCAAGAATGGGGTACTGATTGGGGATGTTCAGCCATGATCACATTGAATAGTGGTGCTGGCTCGAAGGGCCAAATGGCCTACTCCTGCACCTATTGTCTATTGTCTATTATCAGTGTATTGAATCATGAGAGGAATAGATCGGGTAGACTCACGGAGTCTCTCGCTCAGAGTAGGGGAATCTTTGACCAGAGGACATGGGTTCAAGGTGAAGGGGAAAAGATTTAATAGGAATCTGAGGGGTAACTTTTTCACACTAAGGGTTGGTGGGTGTATGGAACGAGCTGCCGGAGGAGGTAGTTGAGGCTGGGACTATCGCAACGTTTAAGAAAGAATTGGACAGGTACATGGATAGGACAGGTTTGGAGGGATATGGGTCAAACGCAGGCAGGTGGGACTGGTGTAGATCGGGTGCGTTGGCCAGTGTGGGCATCTACCACTGCACCACTGTGCCATCCACTGATGTGTGAGTTTGTAGGTCGATTGGCCCTCTGCACATCGCCCCCTGGTGTGTAGGGAGAGGATGTGAAAGTGAGTTAACATCGAACTAGTGTGAAGGGGTGATCGATGGTCGGCGTGGACTCGTTGGGCCGAAGGATCTGTTTCCTTGCTCTATCTGTACAATTATGGCTAAAAAGGTTTGCCCCACAAGGCAGATTGTTCAGGAAATGTGGGAATATATGAAGATAGACACAGAGTGCTGGAGTAACTCAGCGGGTCAGGCAGCATCTGAGGAGAACATGGATAGGTGACGTTTCGTGTCGAGACTCTTCTTCAGTCTGAACATTGAGTGTCTATCTTTAATTTAAACCAGCATCTGCAGTTCCTTCCTGGACATTTTAAATATATAAATCTGACGTTCTCATTCCTGACTAATGAAGGGTTTGTGATGGTGTCTGTCACGCTCTCGCTCTGAAAGATGGTCAATTAAAGACACGCCTTTCAATTATTGCCAATTTCCCCAGTTACAGATATTTTTCATAACAAATCGTGCAAATCTTACTAATCATTCAACATTGAAAGCTCAGTGGTGCAGCGGTAGAGTTGCTGCCTCACAGCGCCAGAGACCCGGGTTCCATCCTGACTACGGGTGCTGTCTGTACGGAGTTTGCACGTTCTCCCCGTGACCAAATGGGTTTTCACCGGGCGCTCCGGTTTCCTCCCACACTACAAACGTACGGGTCTGTGTCTCAATGAAACACTCTGAGGCAGAGAATTCCCCTATTATTGTCTACAGTAAATTAAACTGGACTGGACTGAGTAACCCTAACACTCTGTGTTTGGTTTTGTCATCCAGTATCTGCAGTTGCTTCTGTCTAGTCCCACTGCATAAAGGTAGTTTACACCCCAGCGGTATGAACATTGACTTCCCCAATTTCAGGTAGTCCCTGCTTTCTCCCTCCTTCCCCTCCCCTTCCCAGATCTCCCGCACCCCACTGTCTCCGCCTCTTCCTTTCTTCTTCCCGCCCCCTCCCGCCCCCACCCCAGACCGAAGAAGGGTCTCGACCCGAAACGTCACCTATTCCTTCGCTCCATAGATGCTGCCTCACCCGCTGAGTTTCTCCAGCATTTTTGTCTACCTTCGCAGTTCCTCCTTAAGCATAATAGTAGCAAATCGCCAGGTTTTCAGTTACCTTGTTTGAGAAGCAGAAACACGAATCAATTTGTCGCGAGTTTGATTTTGTCATGATCGCTTCATCTTGCCATCACAGTAATCATTCTCCATTCTCTGCTTCCTTTGCAGTTAGATGTCTTGTTATGGAAACATTCTTTTGGAACTAATCAGTACCTCTGCATTTCCATCGTTGATTTTATTGGCAGTTCCTTGGTGCATTATATTCTTTCATTCTTGGATCCAAATGATCCATTGTATTGATCTTAGATATTTGGACCATTTATCTTCATTATGACCAGGTGTTTGATGCCTTTTCTTAGATTAGAAGCTGGCAGTCCCAAGAAGTGTTTCGTTTTTTAGTTTAGCTTGGAGTTACAGCGCGGAAACAGGCCCTTCGTCCCATCGAGTCCGCGCCGACCAGCGATCCCCGCACATTAACACTATCCTACACACACACACACACACCAGGGACAATTTACATTTATACCAAGCCAATTAGCCTACAAACCTGTATGTCTTTGGAGTGTGGGAGGGAACCGAAGATCTCAGAGAAAACCCACGCAGGTCACGGGGAGAACGTGCAAACTCCGTACAGACAGCACCCGTGGTCAGGATGGAACCCGGGTCTCTGGCGCTGTGAGGCAGCAACTCTACCACTGCGCCACCGTGACGCCCCATTAAGAGTGTTGTGAATGGAAAGATATAAAAAACAGTGGAACTTATCACTCTTGAATAAGTTCATAGGTCAAAGGATCAGAATTAGATCCATCGGGCCTACTCCGCCATTCAATCTTGGCTGATCTACCTTTCCCTCTCAACCCCATTCTCCTGCCTTCTCCCCATCATTCTAGTGGAAACATCTTCTCCGCACCCACCCACATTCTTTATTCAGTCAGTATAAAAGGACGATCCAGTCTAATGCTCGAGGCTGCAGTAATTTGGCATTTAATCTAAAAATTGGTCAAAAAATATAGGAGATTTATTTTCCCTTTCGCTCTGTCTATTGTACTTGAGTTTGACTTGATTGCAATGAAGGGGGGTCATGATGGTGCAGCGGTAGAGAGGGAGTGTATTGTCTTGTGGCCCAGATAGCACAATGAAATTCTTGCTTTGCTTCAGCACAACAGAATATAGTAGGCATAAATAAATACAGAACTGATCTGTGTGTCCATATACCATTGAATATATATATATATATTTATATATATACACACATAAATAACCAGATAAAGTGCAATAGGCTATTAAAGTTCAGATTTTTGTTCAAGTTGAGTTTAATAGCCTGATGGATGTGGGGAAGCAGCTGTTCCTGAACCTGGATGTTGCAGATTTCAGGCTCCTGTACCTTCTACCTGAAGGTAGCGGGGAGATGAGTGTGTGGCCAGGATGGTGTGGATTCTTGATGATACTGCCAGCCTTTTTGAGGCAGCGACTGCGATAGATCCCCTCCATGGTGGTGAGGTCAGAGCCGATGATGGACTGGGCAGTGTTTACAACTTTTGTAGTCTTTTCCGCTCCTGGGCGCTCAAGTTGCCGAACCAAGCCACGATGCAACCGGTTTACTGCGCACCTGTAGAAGTTGCTGTCGTACAGCGCTTGCCGCGCAGGAGACCCGGGTTCGATCCCGACCACGGGTGCTGTCTGTACGGAGTTTGTACGTCCTCCCCATGACCTGCGTGGGTTTTCTCCGAGATCTTCGGTTTCCTCCCACACTCCAAAGACGTACAGGCATGTAGGCCCAATGGCTTGGTGTAAATGTAAATTGTCCCTAGTGTGTGTAGGATAGTGTTGGTGTGCGGGGATCGTAGGTCGGCACGGACTCGGTGGGCTGAAGGGCCTGTTTCCACGCTGTATCTTTAAGATAAACTAAACAAAAGATGTTTCTTGCAACGAGCGTTCTTAGTCAGTGTGATGTTGCATAATTTAATGTGAAAATCTATCTTAAAAATAATCAATATTGAAGTGTCTTATTAATTGATGAACAAACAAAAAGGAATAGATTATGTGGCCTCTTGAGGCAGTTCCAACATTCGATAAGATGGGTCCTAGCGTCTTCCTTCTCTTCCTGGCTTCAATTAATCGACTTCCAAGTCTTAGAGACATTGGCCAGTTGTTCGCTTAATGTTATGATTCTGCCTTCCCAATCTTCTTATGTATAAATATGTATCTTATTTATATATTTATACATGTGTATAAGCTCAGTTTAGTTTATTGTCACGTGTACCGAGGTGCAGTGAAAAGCTTTTGTTGCGTGCTAACCAGTCAGCGGAAAGACAATACATGATTACAATCGAGCCGTCCACAGGGTACAGATACATGATAAGGGAATAACGTTTAGTGAAAGGTAAAGCCAGCAAAGACCGATCAAGGATAGTCCGAGTGTTTAAGAAAGAACTGCAGATGCTGGAAAAATCGAAGTTAGACATAAATGCTGGAGAAACTCAGCGGGTGAGGCAGCATCTATGGAGCGAAGGAATAGGTGACGCTTCGGGTCGGGACCCTTCAAGGGAATAACGTTTAGTGCAAGGTAAAGGTAAAGTCGAATTAATGATAGTCCGAGGGTCACCAATGAGGTAGATAGTAGTTCAGGACTGCTCTCTGGTTGTGGTAGGATGGTTCAGTTGCCAGATAACAGCTGGGAAGAAACTGTCCCTGAATCTGGAGGTGTGCCTTATTACAGACTATTAGTCCATAGAAGGGGCCCAATGATAGAGGTAGAGAGAATGGCTATTGGCTCAAATAGTTCACACTAGTTATCACCAACCACAGCCCATTCTGAGTAACTCAGCGGGTCAGGCAGCATCTGTGGGGAACATGGATAGGTGATGTTTCACAGAGTGCTGGAGTAACTCAGCGGGTCAGGCAGCATCTGTGGAGAACATGGATAGGTGACGTTTCACAGAGTGCTGGAGTAGCTCGGGGAGGTTGGTTTGTGTGATGGCCTGGGCTGCATTCACAAACTTTATATCTTTCAGTTCATGCTGCCTGAGGAGGTAGTTGAGGCAGGTACCATGATAGCATTTAAGAGACACTTTGGTGCAGGTACATGGATAGAAATGATTTAGAGAGTTATGGACAAATGGGACTAGCTTAGATAAGATATCCTGCTTGGCGCAGCAGTAGAGTTGCTGCATGTTGTGCCCAGGTGCTGTTACCATGCTGCACGGTGGTGCAGCGGTAGAGTTGCTGCCTCACAGCGCCAGAGACCCGGGTTCCATCCTGACTACGGTGCTGTCTGTACGGAGTTTGCATGTTCTCCCTGTGACCTGCGTGGGTTTTCTCTGGGTGCTCCAGTTTTTCTCCTGCAATCCAAAGTCATACAGGTTTGTAAGTTAATTAGCTTCAGCCCATCAAGTCTATTCCACCATTCAATCACAGCTGATCTATCTCTCCCTCTCGACCCCATTCTCCTGCCTTCTCCCCATAACCCCTGACACCGGTACTAATCAAGAATCTGTCAATCTCTGCCTTAAAATTACTGTGGGAAAACATTCCACAGGTTCACCACCCTCTGAACAAAGAAATTCCTCCTCATCTCCTTCCTAATAGTACTGAGGCTGTGGCCTCTGGTCCTAGACTCTCCCACTAGTGGAAACATCCTCTCCACATCCACTCTATCCAGGTCTTATACTATTCGAGTTCAAGTTGTTTGTTAATTGGATTAAAATTGTGTTTCATTGATGATGTTACATTTGATAAAATCTGAACACAATATTCTAAATGCGGTCTCACCCAAGTCTTATACAACTGCAACATGACCTCCCAACTTCTATACACAATACTCTGGCTGATGAAGGCCAAAATGCCAAAAGCCTTTTCGACCACCTTATCTACCTGCGACTCGACCTTCAAGGAACCACGCACCTGTACTCCTAGATCCCTCTGCTCTACAACACTACCCAGAGGCCGACCATTCACTGTGTAGGTCCTGCCCTTGTACGACTTCCCAAAATGCAACACCTCACACTTCTCTGTATTAAATTCCATCAACCATTCCTCCGCCCACCTGGCCAATCGATCCAGAGCCTGCTGCAATCGTTCACAACCATCTTCACTATCTGAAGAACTAACTTTTGTATCATAACTTTTGATTCATGCAAATTGGAAATCAATTGGTGTCGCTTACAAAGGAATGGTTCCGATAATCACCACTCTACATGGTGTAGCATGGTGTATTAAGATATATTTCAATGTAATGTTCACATAGACTGTACAGACACAAGATAAAGGGAATAACGTTTAGTGCAAGACAGGTGGTTTCAAGCTTTTGTCTCATCTGCTCGACGGGAGAGGGGACAAGAGGGAATGACTGGCGTGTCAGCGCAGAAATGGGCCCTTCTGCCCACCGAGTCCGCGCCGACCAGCGATCACCGCGTACACTAGGACTACCCCACACACACTAGGGACATGGTACTATTCTACCCCCAGCCTATTAACCTTCAAACATGTAGGTCTTTGGAGTGTGGGAGAAAACTGGAGCACCCGGAGAAAACCCACGCAGGTCACGGGGAGAACGTGCAAACTCCGTACAGACAGCGCCCGTAGTCAGGATGGAACCTTGGTCTCTGGCGCTGTGAGGCAGCAACTCTACCGCTGCACCACCGTGCCACATGAACACTGAGGTCTGCTTCCTCTCAATGCCAAATAACTATCTCCCTGCCCTTTCTCATTTAACTTGATCCACTTTCATTATCCTCTGTGGCTTCAAAGCCACATAAATCAGGAGAGGGTACATGTAATTATCACAGTAGCGGCCCAGCGGTAGAGTTGCTGCCTCACGGCGCCAGAGACGTGAGTTCCATCCAGACTACGGGTGCCGTCTGCATGGAGTTTGTACGTTCTCCCCGTGGCCGTGTGGGTTTTCTCCGGGTGCTCCAGTTTCCTCCCACACACAGATGCATAAGTTAATAGGCTTGGTGTAAATGTAAATTGTCTCTTGTGTGTGTAATGTGATAGTGTTAGTGTGCGGGGATCGCTGGTCGGCACAGATTCTGGTTGATGAAGTTGAATGAATGAATGAATAAGTTTATTGGCCAAGTATATTCACATACAAGGAATTTGCCTTGGTGCTCCGCCCACAAGTGACAACATGACATACAGTGACAGTTAGGAATGACACATAAAACATTAAACATGGGCCTGTTTTCATGCTGTATCTCTGTATCTGTATCTCCCCGTACTTTTTCATTTAACCTAATCCACTGTCATTGTTTACAATGGCTACGAAGGCACATACATCAGGAGAGAGAAATTTGAACTATCAGTCTGTGCTGACGACAACCTGCGTCACCTTGTGACAACCTGCGTCACCTGGCGACAACCTACGACAGCACCTACGTCAGGAGAAGACAAGCTACGTCAAGCCGAATGTCGCCAAAAAGTTTTGAACATTTCAAAATCCAGCGGTGACCAGAAAAACTTTAAGACTCTTTAGGCGACTTGAGGAGACGACTCACGACCATACAGGCGTCACCCAGCGACCATGTGGTGACAGCCTAGTAGCCTGTAGTCGCCGAAAAAATCGCCTAAGTGGGACAGGGGGTTTGGGTGTGAAAGAGCTGGAAGAGAGGTGGGAATGGGACTAAGTTCCACAGATCTACTACTATCTTTATTATACGTTGGAAGCCCACAAGACTTTATATCAACATTATGATCAATTATCCAGTAATTTTATGATTAATTATCCAGTAAGTTATTTTCTATCAACAGGTAATTACAGGCTTGGTCCAGTAGGTGTCACCGAATTATCATTTTCACCCAAAAGGCCCAAAGTGTTTAGTTTAGTTTAGTTTTGAGATCCAGTGCCCTTCAATCCATCGAGCCCGCGCCGACCAGCGATCCCCGTACACTCTGGAGTTTAGAAGGATGAGAGGGATTCTTATTGAAACATATAAGATTATTAAGGGTTTGGACACGCTAGAGGCAGGAAACATGTTCCCGATGTCGGGGGAGTCCAGAACCAGGGGCCACAGTTTAAGAATAAGGGGCAAGCCATTTAGAACGGAGACGAGGAAACACTTTTTCTCACAGAGAGTGGTGAGTCTGTGGAATTATCTGCCTCAGAGGGCGGTGGAGGCAGGTTCTCTGGATACTTTCAAGAGAGAGCTAGATAGGGGTCTTAAAGATAGCGGAATCAGGGGATATGGGGAGAAGGCAGGAACGGGGTACTGATTGTGTTGTGACGCTGTGTGACACGGTGTGACGCGGCCGTGACACGGCGTGTTGACCCATTGACCTATTGTTTTTTTCAAGTGTCGCAACCTGAAGACTGAGTCTGAAGGGTCTCGACCTGAAACGCCACCCATTCCTTCTCTCCAGCGATGCTGCCTGTCCCACTGAGTCACTCCAGCATTTTGTGTCCATCTTTGATAATAATAATAATAATGGATGGGATTTATATAGCGCCTTTCTAATACTCAAGGCGCTTTACATCGCATTATTCATTCACTCCTCAGTCACACTCGGTGGTGGTAAGCTACTTCTGTAGCCACAGCTGCCCTGGGGCAGACTGACGGAAGCGTGGCTGCCAATCTGCGCCTACGGCCCCTCCGACCACCACCAATCACTCACACACATTCACACACAGGCAAAGGTGGGTGAAGTGTCTTGCCCAAGGACACAACAACAGTATGCACTCCAAACGGGATTCGAACTGGCTACCTTCCGGTTGCCAGCCGAACACTTAGCCCATTGGGCCATCTGTCGTCCCGAAAAATGATGGCTGGCAACCGGAAGGTAGCCGGTTCGAATCCCGAAAAATGTGACAGTTGTCTCATTTCATCGGCTGAGACCGTTCAGGTCTGAAGAAGGGTCTCAACCCGAAACGCCGTCCATTCCTTCTCTCCAGAGATGCTACTTAGTTACTCCAGGTTTTTGTGTCCATCTTCGGTTATAACAGATTACAGATTATCTGGTGTTTTGAGCGTGGGAGCTTGTGTGCGTTACGCAGGCAACCAGATGGTATTACTGTGTTTAAACAATAAATAAAACGTGCTTCTTGTTGTCGGGGGGGGGGGGGGGGGGGGGGAGTGTAGTGGGAGGAGATAAAATTGTTCATTGTCATGCACACTTGTCATCGGCCCGCCAGGGAATTTGTGTGTCACCCCCCATGTTTTAAAAGCAATTTACTATGGCTGCCAATGCCCTGAGCAGTCTGTCCCCGCAGCCAGAGGGGGGGGGGGGTGGGTGAATCACTCAGTGTGGAGGGTCGGGGGGTGATGGCAGTGCATTGCGGTCAGTGATTCCGGGTGGGTGGGGGGACCAGCCTGTTCCACACCTCCACTCCACCTTTCGCTGCCGACACACAGCCCGTCGCAGTGCGGCCGCATGGGAGAGACAAGGCAGAGGGCGGCCGTGGCCGTGGGAGAGTGGGGGCTGTCCCGAGGGATGCGCACCTTCGGCCGCTTACAACTTGGTGCTCGGGTTCAGAGTGCCCAGTCACCTATAGCTTGTGTGGGGAAAATGACCCCCACCCTCCCGTCTCCACCGGCCAGTGATGTGATGGACGCGGGGGTCTGGACCAATCGCCGACAAGTCCCGCCCCCTGGCGACGTCATGCCGGTATTTGACTTTTCGGCAGAGCGGCCATTCTGTGAGTTGGCTTGTAGGCGACACAGCCTTTGTGTGAGTTGGCATTTCAGCAGAACGGCCTTTCTGTGAGTTTGCCTTTAGGCATCGCAGCCTTTCAGTTAGTTGGGTTTTAGGCGTCCTGCCCTTTTCGGTTATTTGGCGTTTTCGCTTCATTTCCGTTCGGTTATTTGGCTTCCACTTCATTGCTTCGGCTTCTCGTCCTCTGACACCACGTCCGGGTGCCCTGCAAACGGCCGAGCCAGATGCAAGGACATGTCTGCACTGCAAAACAATTGTCATTAATATTCATTGATTCACAGAGACATAAAAATACCAAAGTTGCTTATATGATAAACAACAGCTGTTACTGTTTCAAGCGGGAAGTGTTTAGTTTAGGAAGGAACTGCAGTGGCTGGTTTACACTGGACACAATTTGCTGGAGTAACTCAGCGGGACGGGCAGCATCTCTGGAGAGAAGGAATGGGTGACGTTTCAGCTCGAGACCCTTCCATCCATGTTCTTCAGAGATGCTGCCTGATCCACTGCGTTTAGTTTAGTTTAGTTCACAGATACGGCACAGAAACAGGCCCTTCGGCCCACCCATTCCGCGCCGACCAGCGATCCCCGCACGCTAACACTATCCTACTACGCATTAGGGGAAATTTTTCAATTTTAATAAACCTCCAAACCCGTACGTCATTTGGAGTGTGTGGGGAAACTGGAGCACCCGGAGAAAACCCACGCAGGTCACGGGGAGAAGGTACAAACTCCGTACAGACAGCGCCCGTAGTCAGGATCTCTGGCGCTGTGAGGCTGCAACTCTACCGCTGCGCCACCGAGCCGCCCACATGCCAGGCGTTGATATATGCTGTCACAAACCTGCTCGTAATATCGGTGAGGAGTGTGGCAACATTTTGTAAGCGGCAGAACAGTTCCATAGATCTTGGAGACAGGACGGGAATGGTTCAATCAGAGCTAATTGGTGCACATACGAAAGTTGAAAGATGATGGACAGGTTTAATTGAAACAGCATTCAGTAACTGGCAGAGCTTACAGGAAGTAATATTCGACTCACAAGGCAATTGTGCACTATAAACTAAACCCTGTCAATCCCTCATGGCGCTGGGCTTAAGCAGATCAATTTTCCTGTTAGGCATTTTGAGAACACAGTAGGAATTGCTAGCATAGTGCGGGGCTGACAGGTTCATGTTAAAAACAAAAATGCCATTATTAATTAGAACACAGAATTGTGCAGCAAAATAAAAAAATACGTACGGCACGGTGGCACAGTGGTAGAGTTGCTGCCTCACAGCGCCAGAGACCCGGGTTCCATTCTGACTATGAGTGTTTAAGAAGGAACTGCAGATGCTGGAAAATCGAAGGCACACAAAAGTGCTGGAGAAACTCAGCGGGTGCAGCAGCATCTATGGAGCGAAGGAAAGTTGACTACAGGTGCTGTCTGTACCAATTACCTGCTTGGGTTCTCTCCGAGAACTTTGGCTTTCCTCCCACACTCCAAAGATAGACAATAGACAATAGGTGCAGGAGTAGGCCACCCGGCCCTTCGAGCCAGCACCGCCATTCAATGTGATCATGGCTGATCATCCCCAATCAGTACCCCGTTCCTGCCTTCTCCCCATATCCCCTGACTCCTCTATCTTTAAGAGCCCTATCTAGCTCTCTCTTGAAAGTATCCACAGAACCGGCCTCCACCGCCCTCTGAGGCAGAGAATTCCACAGATTCACAACTCTCTGTGAGAAAAAGTGTTTCCTCGTCTCCGTTCTAAATGGCTAAAGGGCCTGTCCCACGGTACGAGTTCATTCAAGAGTTCTCCCGAGTTTGCCCTGATTCAAACTCGGAGATTTACGGTAATGGCCGCTCGTAGGTACTCGGGGCTCTCGTGGACATATTTCAACATGTTGAAAAATCTTCACGCGTCTTCACGAACTTTCCGCGTTTCCCGAGTACCTGCCGTTAGCGTTACGAGCCGCTAAGGGACGTCCCCGAGCTCCGACGTACCCGCTACATACATTCTACGTATTTACCACGAGTTCGATTTTTTTAAAACTCGGGATAGCTCTTGAATGAACTCGTACCGTGGGACAGGGCCTTTACCCCTTATTCTTAAACTGTGGCCCCTGGTTCTGGACTCCCCCAACACCGGGAACATGTTTCCTGCCTCTAGCGTGTCCAAACCCATAATAATCTTATATGTTTCATTATTTTCACATGTACAGGTTTGCAGGTTAATTGGCTTCGGTAAACATTGTAAGTTATTCCTAGTGGGTGTAGGATAGTACTCGTGTACGGGGTTTTTGGTCGGTACGGACTCAGTGGGCCGAAGGGCCTGTTGTCGCGTTGTATCTCTAAACTAAACTAAACTAAAGGGGCCATTCGGCCCACAATATCTGTACCTGTCTGCCCATGATCCACACCACCGCATTCTAGAAGCCTCTGAAACGTTGGTGAGGCCACATTTGGTGTAGTGTGTTCAATTTTGGTCACCCTGCTATGGAAAAGATATTGTTAAGCTGGAAAGGGTGCAGAGACGATTTACGAGGATGTTGCCAGGACTTGTGGTCCTGAGCTGTAGGGAGAGGGTGAGTCATTTGAGGAATAGATTGGGTAGACGCAAAGATTAGGGGGGGAATCAAGAACCTACGGACTTAGGTTTAAGGAGAGATGGGAAAGATTTAATAGGAACCAGAGGGCCACCATTTTCACATAAAGGGTGGTGGGTGTACGGAACGAGCTGCCAGAGGAGGTAGTTGAGGCTGGGACTATCACAACATTTAAAACACATTTAGACAGGTACATGGATAGGACAGTGTACATTGTACCTCTCTTGGGACGACAGATGGCACAATGGGCTAAGTGTTCGGCTGGCAACCGGAAGGTAGCCGGTTCGAATCCCGCTTGGAGTGCATACTGTCGTTGTGTCCTTGGGCAAGACACTTCACCCACCTTTGCCTGTGTGTGAATGTGTGTGAGTGATTGGTGGTGGTCGGAGGGGCCGTAGGCGCAGATTGGCAGCCACGCTTCCGTCAGTCTGCCCCAGGGCAGCTGTGGCTACAGAAGTAGCTTACCACCACCGAGTGTGACTGAGGAGTGAATGAATAATGCGATGTAAAGCGCTTTGAGTATTAGAAAGGCGCTATATAAATCCCATCCATTATTATTATTATTAATAATTTTATATATTTCGACCAGGTCCCCCGTCAACTTCCAGCATTCCAGAGAATGCAAGAGGTTTCATAGATGCATACAGTGTGGAAACTGGCCCTTCGGCCCAACTTTCCCACACCGGCCAACAATGTCCCAGCTACACTAGTCCCACCTGCCCACGTTTGGTCCATATCCCTCTAAACCTCTCCGATCCATGTACCTGTCTAACTGTTTCTTAAACGATGGGATAGTCCCTGCTTCAACTAACTCCTCTGGCAGCTCGTTCCATACACCCACCACCCTCTGTGTGAAAAAGTTACCCCCCAGATTCCTATTAAATCTTTTTCCTTTCACCTTAAACCTATGTCCTCTGGTCCTCGATCCTCCTACTCTGGGCAAGAGACCAACCATCTACCCAATCTATTCCTCATGATTTTATACACCTCTATAAGATCACCCCTCAACCTCCTGTGCTCCAAGGAATAGAATCAAAGCCTACTCAACCTCTCCCTGTAGCTCAGACCCTCGAACAACTTTGGAAATCTTCTCTACACCCTTTCCAGCTTGACAACATCTTTCCTTTAACATGGTGCTTAGAACTGAACACAATATTCTCAATGCGACCTCACCAACATCTTATACAACTGCAACATGGCCTTCCAACTTCTATACTCAATATTCTGACTGATGAAAGCCTTTCTGCTCACTTCATCTACACAAAGAAGTATACAAAGAAAATTCAATAAATAAATATTCCAAGTAGTAGCAGAATACCTAAACCCTACGGTGGAAACCTTGAAGGATATTGACTTCAAAAACTATTCTATGTTGCAGTCTAATTTGGTGTCTCAAAGAGAAAGAGTTATTTATTCATAGATTTGGATTAGATGTAGAAGAGAGAATCAGTATTTATGATTACATTCATGAATCAATAAGTTTATTGGCCAAGTATTCACATACAAGGAATTTGCCTTGGTGCTCCGCCCGCAAGTGACAACATGACATACAGCGACAGTTAGGGATGACACACAAAACATTAAACATTAATAATAAAACATTATCGATTAAACATGTGAATTAAATAAAATACCACAGCAAAAGGAGGCTACAGATTTTTGGTTATTTGAGTAGAGCTACAACTCGTGGATAAAAACTGTTTTTATGTCTGGTTGTGGCAGCTTTCGTGCTGATTCTTGTGAAAGATGATTACATTGAACACGGTCAGTATGATTAGCACTAAGTTTTAGAACTATGAGCCTATTTCACAATATGTTTGGAATAACATTATTTTTTAGTTTAGTTTAGACATAAAGCGCAGAAATAAGCCCTTCGGCCCACCGAGACCGCACCGACCAGCGATCCCCATGCACTAGCACTGTCCTACACACTAGGGACATTTTACAATTTACTGAAGCCAATTAAACTACCTGTATGTTTTTGGAGTGAGGGAGGAAACCGGAGCACCTGAGGAAAACCCACGCGGTCACAGAGAGAACGTACTAATTTCTGTACAGACAGCACCTGTAGTCAGGATTGAACCCGGGTCTCTGGCGCTGTAAGACAGCTACTCTACCTGTTTCGTTTAGCATTGTTGCTTTTTTGCATATCTTTCATTTCTTTGTTCTATATCTCTGTTTATGACCGTCTAAATCTCTCGTTTCCCTCTCCCCTGACTCTCAGTCAGAAGAAGGGTCTCAACCCGAAACATCACCTATCCATGTTCTCCAGAGATGCTGGCTGACCCGCTGAGTTACTCCAGCACTCTGTGAAACGTCACCTATCCATGTTCTCCACAGATGCTGCCTGACCCGCTGAGTTACTCCAGCACTCTGTGAAACGTCACCTATCCATGTTCTCCACAGATGCTGCCTGACCCACAGAGTTACTCCAGCACTCTGTGAAACGTCACCTATCCATGTTCCCCACAGATGCTGCCTGACCCGCTGAGTTACTCCAGCACTCTGTGAAACGTCACCTATCCATGTTCTCCACAGATGCTGCCTGACCCGCTGAGTTACTCCAGCACTCTGTGAAACGTCACCTATCCATGTTCTCCACAGATGCTGCCTGACCCGCTGAGTTACTCCAGCTGTACTTTTTCCGGTATTCCTTGTGTTTTATGAATCTTTAGTAAAACGCTCGCATTGAATAGCAGAATAATGATGAGCAGGTTCTCTGATGCTTACACCAACTGAAAACATTGATGTCTTTTTCAATTTCCAACTGACCTGTTTCATTGCATTTTCTGAAGTGCCCACAATAGAGATTTATCTTCTGCTGTGCAGCTTTTAACTTTCCACTTACATAATCGGATTTACCCACTTATGTATTTTCCCAGCCTCATTTGTTATTCAGACGGAGCCTCTTCTGCGTTCAACTGTCCTTATTACATCGGTGCTGTTTGAGTTTTGCCAGTTTCCTGAATCCAGATCAATAACTTAGAATCAGTCAAGAGTCCTTCAAGCATCCATTAAACACTTGTCCCCATTTCAGAGACAACTCTAAAAACTCCTTGAAACATTTTGCGCAGTGTTCTAATCTTCATTTGGGTTTTTTCCAGCTCGCTCTTCAAGTTCTGCTTTTCATAAACGTCGCTGGATTTTAATGTCTAACGCTCCAGGCCACTAGCTGATAAAGGGCATAGCTGTATGTGTAACTCACGATGTTGGGGGAGTCCAGAGCCAGGGGCCACAGTTTAAGAATTAAGGGCCTGTCCCACGAGCATGCGACTCCATGCAGCTTCGACGGGCGTGCGCAGCGTCTCGACACCGTACGCAGCGTCTTGACGCCGTACGTCACGCGCGAACTTCCCGCGGACTTCGCTCGAACTTCACGTCACTCACTCGACCTCCGCGCGGCCCCCGCATCCGGTTTGGTCGCGCTCGCCGCATGCAGGCGCATGCTAGTGGGACCGGCCCTGTACGGGGATCACTCGACCTCCGCGCAGCCCCCGGTTTGGTCGCGCTTGCCGCATGCAGGTCGCATGCTCGTGGGACAGGCCCTTAAGGGGTAAGCCATTTAGAACGGAGACGAGGAAACACTTTTTCTCACAGAGAGTTGTGAGTCTGTGGAATTCTCTGCCTCAGAGGGCGGTGGAGGCCGGTTCTCTGGATTCTTTCAAGAGAGAGCTAGCGGAGTCAGGGGATATGGGGAGAAGGCAGGAATGGGGTACTGATTGTGGATGATCAGCCATGATCACATTGAATGGCAGTGCTGGCTCGAAGGGCCGAATGGCCTCCTCCTGCACCGATTGTCTATTGTCTATAGTAAGACCGGTGGGGCAAAGTATAAAGGAGAGGACCACAATCACCCATACACTAGTTTAGATTAGTTTAGAGGTACAGCACGGAAAATAGGCCCTTCGGCCCACCGGCTCCGCGCTGACCAGCGATCCCCCGCACATTAACACTATCCTACACCCACTAGGGACAATTTTTACATTTACCAAGCCAATTAACCTACAAATCTGTACGTCTTTGAAGTGTGGGAGGAAACCGAAGATCTCGGAGAAAACCCACGCAGGTCACGGGGAGAACGTACAAACTCCGTACAGACAGCACCCGTAGTCAGGATGGAACCCGGGTGTCTGATGCTGTGAGGCAGCAACTCTACCGTGCTGCCTTGAGGAGGGTTATGGATCTCGTGCAGGCAGAGGAGATTAGTCCAAGCATCATGTTCGACACAGACATTGTGGGCTGAAGGGCCTGTGCTACATTGTTCTATGTTCTATATTCTAAGATGATAAATGAATGAATGAATAAGTATTCACATACAAGGAATTTGCCTTGGTGCTCCGCCCGCAAGTGACAACATGACATACAGTGACAGCAAGGAATGACACATAAAACAATAATAATAAAACATTATCGATTAAACTTGTGAATTAAATAAAATACCAGAGCAAAAGGAGGCTACAGATGTTTGGCTGTTGAGTAGAGCTACTACTCGTGGATAAAATGCTGTTTTTATGTCTGGCTGTGGCAGCTTTGACAGTCCGGAGTCGCCTTCCAGAGGGAAGTGATTCAAAGAGTTTGTGGCCAGGGTGAGAGGGGTCAGAGATGATCTTGCCCGCTCGCTTCCTGGCCCTTGCAGTGTACAGTTCATCAATGGAGGGAAGGTTGCAGCCAATAACCTTCTCAGCTGATCGGACGATTCGCTGCAGCCTCCAGGTGTCGTGCTTGGTGGCTGAGCCAAACCAGACCATGATGGAGAAGGTGAGGACAGACTCTACGATGGCCGTGTAGAATTGGACCATCGTTGCCTGTGGCAGATTGTGCTTCCTCAGCTGCCGTAGGAAGTACATCCTCTGTTGTGCCTTTTTGACTGTGGAGTCGATGGTAGCCCCCCATTTAAGGTCCTTGGAGATGATGGTTCCCAGGAACTTAAAAGACTCCACATAAACTCCAAAGACGTACAGGTTTGTAGGTTAATTGACCTGGTATAAAATGTAAATTGGCCCTGGTGTGTGTAGGATAGTGTTAGTGTGCGGGGATCGCTGGTCGGCGTGGACTCGGTGGGCCGAAGGGCCTGTTTCCGCGCTGTATCTCTAAACTAAACTAAACTAAAAGGAAGCAGCTTATTTTCCAATTGCCTGATGCATCTTTTGATCAAAGGAGCTTGAAAGCGGCATCAACTATTTAGGTTGAGCTCGGAATGCCTTCTTGACATGCCTGTTCTTTGATTCATCAATGCTGCGTTGTTACGCTATTGATCCCCTCAAAAACCTGTCAATCCCACTCCCCGACACTGTCTGAACCTGGAACATTCAACAATCATTCAACAAGCAATGATAGACAAAGTGCTGGAGTAACTCAGCGGGTCAGGCAGCATCTGTGGAGAACATGGATAGGGGACGTTTCACAGAGTGCTGGAGTAACTCAGCGGGTCAGGCAGCATCTGTGGAGAACATGGAGAGGTGACGTTTCACAGAGTGCTGGAGTAACTCAGCGGGTCAGGCAGCATCTGTGGAGAACATGGATAGGTGACGTTTCACAGAGTGCTGGAGTAACTCAGCGGGTCAGGCAGCATCTCTAGAGAACATGGATAGGTGACGTTTCACAGAGTGCTGGAGTAACTCAGCGGGTCAGGCAGCATCTGTGGAGAACATGGATAGGTGACGTTTCACAGAGTGCTGGAGTAACTCAGCGGGTCAGGCAGCATCTCTAGGGAACATGGATAGGTGACGTTTCACAGAGCGCTGGAGTAACTCAGCGGGTCAGGCAGCATTGTGGAGAACATGGATAGGTGACGTTTCGGGTCGAGTCCCTTCTTCAGACTGAGAGTCGGGGGAGAGGGAAACTAGAGATATAGACGGTGATGTAGAGAGATGTAGAACAAAGAAATGAAAGATATGCAAAAACTAACAATGATAAAGGAAACAGGCCATTTTAGCTGTGGCCGAGGAGAAAACAAGGTACATAGAAACATAGACAATAGGTGCAGGAGTAGGCCATTCAGCCCTTCGAGCCTTCAATATGATCATGGCTGATCATCCAACTCAGTATCCTGTACCTGCCATCTCTCCATACCCCCTGATCCCTTTAGCCACAAGGGCCACATCTAACTCCCTCTTAAATATAGCCAATGAACTGGTCTCAACTACCTTCTGCGGGAGAGAATTCCAGAGATTCACCACTCTCTGTGTGAAAAAAGTTGTCCTCATCTCGGTCCTAAAAGATTTCCCCTTTATCCTTAAACTGTGACCCCTTGTTCTGGACTTCCCCAACATCGGGAACAATCTTCCTGCATCTAGCCTGTCCAACCCCTTAAGAATTTTGTAAGTTTCTATAAGATCCCCCCTCAATCTTCTAAATTCTAGCGAGTACAAACCGAGTCTATCCAGTCTACAGACCAATTAGCCCCCAGCTAACCATGTTAATGTTTGCATATCTTTCATTCATTTGTTCTACATCTCTCTTCATCACCGTCTATAATCTCTCGTTTCCCTCCCCCTGACTCTCAGTCTGTAGAAGTGTCTTGACCCGAAACATCACCTATTCCTTTTCTCCAGAGATGCTGCCTGACCCGCCGAGTTACTCCAGCTTTTTGCGCCTAATTTCAGTTTTAACCAGCATCTGCTGTTCCTCTCTACACATTAGAAGGATATGGGCCAAACGTGGGCAGGTGGGACTAGTGTAGATGGGGCATGTTGGTCAGTGTGGCTAAGTTGGGCCGAAGGGCCTGTTTCCAAGTTGTATATCTCTGGGACTTCATAACTCTAAAGTTCATTGCCATATGCTAAACTTTAGTTTAGTTTAGTTTATTGTCACGTGTACCGAGGTACAGTGAAAAGCTTTTGTTGCGTGCTAACCAGTCAGCGGAAAGACAATACATGATTACAATCGAGCCGTCCACAGTGTACAGATACATGATAAGGGAATAATGGAGAGGATGAGAAGGAGTTTCTACCCTGAGGCCATGAGGACTGTAAACTCCTATCTCACCAGGGACTAGCTTTACTGAACCATTTTACTGTTGTGTGGTGTCATTTTAAAATTGCTGTTTTTTCCTTTTTTTCCTTCCTCCCACAAATATGTAATATGTGAAGATGTGAAGATGTTCCATTCTGTTCTGTGGTTTTTTTGCACAATTCACTGCTCATCTCGTATGTGTATGTGACGAATAAACTTGACTTGACTTGTCTAGTGCAAGGTAAGGCTAGCAAAGTCCAATCAAGGATATTCCGAGGGTCGGCAATGAGGTAGATCGTAGTTCAGTGAGATGCAGGAACGATGAAGATATCACTTGGAGAAGGTTCACGGGCACATTGAGTCAGTCTTTTTCTTGTTTTCTCTCTTTGTATGGCTTAGTAAATATTTGATTAGTGTATAAATGTAAATAATTTGGTGTACATATAGCTGCTGGTGTACATATGGTGCACATATAACCATATAACCATATAACAATTACAGCACGGAACCAGGCCATCTCGACCCTTCTAGTCCGTGCCGAACACGTATTCTCCCCTAGTCTCATCTACCTGCGCTCAGACCATAACCCTCCATTCCTTTTCCATATAACTATCCAATTTATTTTTAAATGATAAAATCGAACCTGCCTCCACCACCTTCACTGGAAGCTCATTCCACACAGCCACCACTCTCTGAGTAAAGAAGTTCCCCCTCATGTTACCCCTAAACTTCTGTCCCTTAATTCTCAAGTCTGCTATATAGCTGCTAAATTGGTATAAGATAATTACAAGCAGTTGAATAAGGGGTGGGAATTAATAAGCTTTGGCCTCTTCCTGCTCCTTTTCGGACACAAACGATTTCATTTATTTATAGATATTGTTTATGACACTTTATAAATATTCTTGTTTTGTTTTTTTTGTTTTTTTTATGCTGTTTCACACTTGCTTTTTATTCTTTTATGCTGCTCGAAATAAATAATTAAATAAATAAAATGAATAGCAAATCCGGATGTTTTCAAGAGAGAGCTAGATAGGGCTCTTAATAAACTTCTTTTACACACAGAGTGGTGAGTCTGTGGAATGCTCTGCCTCAGAGGGCGGTGGAGGCAGGTTATCTGGATACTTTCAAGAGAGAGATAGATAGGGCTCTTAATAAACTTATTTTCACACAGAGAGTGGTGAGTCTGTGGAATGCTCTGCCTCAGAGGGCGGTGGAGGCAGGTTCTCTGGATACTTTCAAGAGAGAGCTAGATAGGGCTCTTAAAGATAGCGGAGTCAGGGGATATGGGGAGAATGCAGGAATGGTGTACTGATTGTGGATGATCAGCCATGATCATCCACAATCGGTGGGCGGCGCGGCTCTCGTCAGCAGCGGCCTCTGCAGTCCGTCTGCGTTTTTATTATTTTATGTCTTATGTTTTTATGTAGTTTTTGTTATTTTTGATGGGGTATGTGTGTGGGGGGGGGGGTGGGGGTGGTGTGGGGGGGGTGGGGGTAACTTTTAAATCTCTCCCTGCACTGGAGACCCGACCTTTTCTTTGTCGGGTCTCCGTTGTCGTTGGGGCTGCAACGAGGAGCGGCCTCCAACAGGAAGACCGGGGGCTGTGGTGCCGACTACTCACCTCACCGTCGCGGAGCTGGCCGAGTCCAGAGCGGGTGGAGCTGTGGTGGACGCTGCTGCGACCCGACCCCCGGAGATTCGGAGGCTGCAACTGCGGGTTTGGCGGACAGTGACACCGGGAGCCCGCGGGTCCCTGCTGGGAGACCGCTTTTCAGGGCTTCCGCAACGGCGACTTCTCCCGCCCGAGTTGCGGGGTTGAAGAGCACCTGAGCGGGGCCTTACAGCACCGCCCCGCGCGGCTTGGAATGGCTGCGGGACTGCGAGCGCGCGCCGGGGGCTCTAACATCAAGACCCGGTGTGCGACCTTGCATCACCCGGCGTGGCTTTAATGGCTGCGGGACAATTCGCCATCGCCCTCCGGGGGCTTTGACTTTGACTTTGACTCTGACATCGGGGGGGGAGAGTGCAGTGGAGAGAGAAGTTTTTTTGGCCTTCCATCACAGCAATGTGATGGATGTTTATGTAAATTATGTTGTGTCTTGGGTCTATTTGTTTGTAATGTATGGCTGCAGAAACGACATTTCGTTTGGACCTCAAGGGGTCCAAATGACAATAAATTGAATTGTATTGTATTGTATTGTATTGTATTGTATTGTATGATCACATTGAATGGCGGTGCTGGCTCGAAGGGCTGGATGGCCTACTCCTGCACCTATTGTCTATTGTCTATTGTCTAACACACAAATCGGAATGTCAGAAGCCAGAATAAATGTATTAGCCAAGTATGTACACATACAAGGCATTTGACGGTGCTTTGCTGACACATGGTAAAAACACACCATAAATCAGACAATTAAAAATAAAACATTATAATCGTACATAGGACTTCTTCTTATTGAGTCCACACACAAGATTAGAAGTTGTTCAGACGGAGCTGAACACACTTCTTGGCATCTGTATACAATGATGTCTGTCGTGTCGCTTCTTGTGCTTCTTGTGCGTGGTGGTAGAAAGATTGGTGGAAGCAGGGCCGCGGTGACCAAAGCCAATCCGTGTGCGGGGATCGCTGGTCGGCGCGGGCCCGGTGGGCGGAAGGGCCCGTTTCCGCGCTGTATCTCTAAACTAAACTAAAGTAAACTTGCCTGGTTTAAGAATAAGGGGCAAGGCATTTAGAACGGGGACGAGGAAACACCTCTTCACACAGAGAGTGGTGAGTCTGTGGAATTCTCTGCCTCAGATGGCGGTGGAGGCCGGTTCGCTGGATACTTTCAAGAGAGAGCTAGATAGGGCTCTTAAAGATAGCGGAGTCAGGGGATATGGGGAGAAGGCAGGAACGGGGTACTGATTGGGGATGATCAGTCAAGATTCAAGATTCAAGAGAGTTTATTGTCGTGTGTCCCAGATAGGACAATGAAATTCTTGCTTTGTTTCAGCAGAATATGGTAGGCATGACTACAGAACAGATCAGTGTGTCCATATACCATGTGATCACATTGAATGGCGGTGCTGGCTCGAAGGGTCGAATGGCCTACTCCTTCACCTATTGTCTATTGTCTATTTCCACGCTCTGTCCCTAAACTAAACTAAAGTAAACTTGCCTGGTTTTCAGCTGCAGTTTGTCCATCCATGCTTCACGAGTAGAGAATCGGTAACAAGCAGTGCAATCAACGCAATTATTTGTGGTCATTAAGGCAGAAAGAGGCATTCGGAGCCCAGGAAGCAGGCAGGGGAGCAAAACAAATTGGATCACCGGTGCTGAGAACAACTGAGTTATGAAGAACTATTAACGTGAAGTGATGTCGACTTGCCATGCTCCATTTTCTTCAGGTATTCATCCATTAGTTTGGCAGGTTGTGGAGTCCACAAAAGCTGAGGAAGCTTCGAGTTTAAGGTAGACGAAAAATGCTGGAGAAACTCAGCGGGTGAGGCAGCATCTATGGAGCGAAGGAATAGGTGACGTTTCGGGTCTCGACCCGAAACGTCACCTATTCCTTCGCTCCATAGATGCTGCCTCACCCGCTGAGTTTCTCCAGCAATTAACCTACAAAAAACTGCACGTCTTTTGAGTGTGGGAGGAAACTGGACATCTCGGATTAAAACCCACGCACGTCACGGGGAGCTACGGACAGACAGCACCCGTAGTCAGGATGGAACCCTGGTCTCTGGCGCCGTGAGGCAGCTACTCTACCGCTGCGCCACCGTAACGGCCAGTGTAAGAAGGAGCTGCAGATGCTGGTTTATAGACACAAAATGGTGGAGTAACACGGCATGGCAGCGCAGCAGTAAAGTTGGTTCCTGACAGCGCATATCATGACGACATCCGCTGTCTGTATGGAGTTTGTACGTTCTTCCTGTGACCTGCGTGGGTTTTCCCCGGGTGCTCCGTTTTCCTCCCACTTTCCGAAGACATGCAGGTTTGTAGGTTAATTGGCTTTGAAAAAAATGTACATTGTCCCTAGTGTGTAGGATAGTGCTAGTGTGCCCTGCAGAAAAGGAATAGGTGTCGTTTCTGGTTGGAAGCCTCCTTAGTTAAGTTTATTTGTTTTGTACCTTTTTATACTTCTAGTTTCCCTTTTCCCCTTCTGAGTCTGAAGAAGGGTCTCGACCCAAAATGTCACCTCCAGGTTTGTAGATTTATTTGTTTTGGTAAAATTGTAAATTGTTCCCAGTCAAGTCAAGTCAAGAGAGTTTATTGTCATGTGTCCCAGATAGGTCAATAACATTCTTGCTTTGCTTCAGCACAAGAGCACTCCAGCACTCTGTGAAACGTCACCTATCCATGTTCTCCACAGATGCTGCCTGACCCGCTGAGTTACTCCAGCACTCTGTGAAACGTCACCTATCCATGTTCTCCACAGATGCTGCCTGACCCGCTGAGTTACTCCAGCACTCTGTGAAACGTCACCTATCCATGTTCTCCACAGATGCTGCCTGACCCGCTGAGTTACTCCAGCACTCTGTGAAACATCACCTATCCATGTTCTCCACAGATGCTGCCTGACCCGCTGAGTTACTCCAGCACTCTGTGAAATGTCACCTATCCATGTTCTCCACAGATGCTGCCAGACCCGCTGAGTTACTCCAGCACTCTGTGAAACGTCACCTATCCATGTTCTCCACAGATGCTGCCTGACCCGCTGAGTTACTCCAGCACTCTGTGAAACGTCACCTATCCATGTTCTCCACAGATGCTGCCTGACCCGCTGAGTTACTCCAGCACTCTGTGAAACGTCACCTCTCCATGTTCCCCACAGATGCTGCCTGACTCGCTGAGTTACTCCAGCACTCTGTGAAACGTCACCTATCCATGTTCTCCACAGATGCTGCCTGACTCGCTGAGTTGCTCCAGCACTCTGTGAAACGTCACCTATCCATGTTCTCCACAGATGCTGCCTGACTCGCTGAGTTGCTCCAGCCCTCTGTGAAACGCCACCTATCCATGTTCCCCACAGATGCTGCCTGACCCGCTGAGTTACTCCAGCACTCTGTGTCAAGGTCTAGTTGAGTACCTCAATACCAAAGACGGATAATTGGGATGAAAGTTGATTCTCTGCAGTGCTAGTGAGGAGCACCATATAATATTGCTGTGCATTGTACGATGTCAGTTGGAAATTGGATTTCTGAAGCAGAATTCAACAGGGCTGAGTTACTGTATCACAGGTTTAGTACTTGTGCCTGTAAATGATTCTTGCCCCTCTGGGTTTACCTCCAAACCTGGATTTCAAACCGAAGATTAAATAAATCCAAGTGATTAATGTCACTCTTTAATAAGGATACATACTATAAATAGAGGGCACTGCTTTTCAGTGCGAGTGGAACACAGAAAGTAGTTCACTAGCATGCAATCTCATAACTCAACTAATGAAGTCAAGGGGCTCTGGGATGCCTTCAAGTTACCTGTGTCGAATAATTTGTGTTTTCCTGTAAGATTGATGTCCCCAAACCATTCCTTCAATTATTTTATTTTTTTTTGAGGTCAGAAATTTTAATTCTCTGAGGTTTCACCTGTTGTGATCCATTCGATGGAAGAAGCAGTCGGGAGATTCTCACGGCCCAGTTTTTGTGTGGTCCGTCGCGGGGAAGGAGATGAATATCTCAAATTACTTCTTTTTTTCCTGGAGCTGACTACTCTATTCCCCAATTTCCGTTCTTGCCGCTGAAATCACCGCCCAGAAAAACCCCAGCGGGCTGAAGATTCTGTCGACACCCAACCTGCAGATGCTGGAATCTTACGTTTCACAGAGTGCTGGAGTAACTCAGCGGGTCAGGCAGCATCTGTGGAGAACATGGATAGGTGACGTTTCACAGAGTGCTGGAGTAACTCAGCGGGTCAGGCAGCATCTGTGGAGAACATGGATAGGTGACGTTTCACAGAGTGCTGGAGTAACTCAGCGGGTCAGGCAGCATCTGTGGAGAACATGAATAGGTGGCGTTTCACAGAGTGCTGGAGTAACTCAGCGGGTCAGGCAGCATCTGTGGAGAACATGGATAGGTGACGTTTCACAGAGTGCTGGAGTAACTCAGCAGGTCAGGCAGTATCTCTGGAGAACAATGATAGGTGACGTTTCAGGTCAGGACCCTTCTTCAGACTGATGGAATCAGTCGGGCCATTAGTGTGAAGAAGGGTCCTAACCTGAAGCGTCATCTATCCATGTTCCAGAGATGCTGCCTGTCCTATTTAGTTTACTTTCACGATACAGTGTGGAAACAGGCCATTCGGCCCATCGAGTCCACGCCGACCAGTAGTCCACGCACATTGACTCTATCCAACACACACGAGGGACAAATTACAATTTTACTGAAGCCAATTAACCTATAAACCTGTACGTCTTTGGAGTGTGGGAGGAAACTGGAGCACCTGGAGAAAACCCACGCAGGTCACGGGGAGAATGTACAAACTCCTTACAGACAGCACCCGTAGTCGGGATAGAACCCGGGTCTCTGGTGCTGTGAGGCAGCAACTCTACCGCTGCAGATTTCAGAACTGCAGGGAAGCTGAGAACTTTAGAGATGGGACATGAAAATAAATGAAAAGTCAAATATGAGACAAGCTTTGTTCTTCTTGACTGATGGAGCCGGCTCAGGGGATCGAATTAAAAACAAAACGTTTACAATCCAGTGGGTTTAGTAACAAAAAACAAGATGTGAGGTAAAAATTTAAATGAAATTGAAACTTTTGTTTTGGCATGATGAACTTGCATGTTGTGGAGAGAACTGCTTAAAGCATTGGGAAGAATTAAAATGCCAACAAACTTTGATTGTTTTCTCTGGAGCATCAGAGGCTGAGTTGAGACTTGATAGAAATTCAGCTTCATCACAAACTGTTAAGGGCCAGTCCCTCTTCAGTGAGTTTTTAGGCAACTACAGGCGACTAGTCTGTCGCCACATGCTCGCCAGGGTGTTGCCTGTACGGTCGTGAGTCGTCTCCTCAGTCGCCCAAAGAATCGTAGCGTATTTCTGGTCGCCACTGGATGTTGAAATGTTCAAACATTTTTGGCGACTGTTGTCTTGACGCCAATGAGCGTAGCTTGGCTTCTCCTGACGTAGGTGCTGTCGTAGGTTGTCGCCGGTGCTGACCGGTGAAATCCATTGGTGACTGCCTACGTCAACCTACATCAACCGGCGACAGGTACCGGAGACTGAATTGTCTTCAGTTGTCGCAGACAGCGTAGTTGCTTGTCGCGGGAGGACGAAGGTTGCCGTGGGTGTGGTCGTAGGTGGACGTCCTAATGGGTCGCCTGTTGTCGGTAGCTTGCCATAGCTTGACATTGACTAGGTGGTGGGTTGTCGTAGACATTGTCGTGGGGGGGGTCCAGTCGTCGGTTTCTAGGCGACCTGCTACGACTGTGACAGTCGCCGGCAGTTGCGAAAACAAATCGCCTATGTGGGACAGGCCCATTATATTAGGAGAACAGTCTCCACATTTAAATGAAACATAGAATAGTAAACAGTACAGATTAAGGGCGGCACGGTGGCGCAGCGGTAGAGTTGCTGCCTCACAGCGTCAGAGACACATATTCCATCCTGACTACGGGTGCTGTCTGTACGGAGTTTGCATGTTCTCCCCGTAACCTGCGTGGGTTTTCTCCGGGTACTCCGGTTTCCTCCCACACTCCAAAGACGTGCATGTTTGTAGGCTGATTGGCTTCAGTAAAATTATAGATTGTCCCGAGTGTGTGTAGGATAGTGCTAGTGTGCGGGGATCACTAGTCGGCGGGGACTCGGTGGGGCTGAACGGCCTGTTTCCGCGCTGTATCTCCAAACTAATCCAAACTTATCGAGTTATCCTTGCAAAATATGCTGAACCCATCATTTATTCTGCGTTTCTTTATTCAAGCATGCAACAGGTGGACACTTAGTTCCCTTTCACTGGACTAACTTATTTGGAATTAAAAATAAAATAATAATACTCAGCATGTTGGCACGAGAAACAAAATTAATTATTCAAGTTGAAGATTTAAGGGAAGGGACTTGAACTTTATTTCGCATTCCATCACAGTGAGGAATGTGTAGGAGTCACGGTGGTGGATGTTCATGGTAAAATGGGTTTTTGAGTGATCTGCTGCTTTTAATTGTATGACTGACCCGGCCAATTAAATTCCTCGTATGTTGCAAAACATACTTTGCGAATAAAGTGTGATTCTGATTCTGAAAGTGTGATTCTGAGATCCTTCATGAGAATTCATTTTCACTAAGAGTGATACAGTGTTTGTAGCAGATGTCGGTCAATAGTCTGTTTCCTCTGATGGAGACGGTGAGATCTAGAGACGGGAGGGCGATGTCGGAGATGGTCCATGTGTATTTGAGTGCAGGATGGAAATCAGTGGTGAAGTTGATGAAGTCAGTGAGTTCTGCATGGGTGCAGGAGGTGGCACCAATGCAGTCGTCAATGTAGCGGAGGTGCAGTTCAGGGATAGGGCCAGTGTACGCCGGGAACTGGGATTGTTCGACGTACCCTACAAAGAGGCAGGCATAGCTGGGGTCCATGCGGGTGCCCATAGCTACGCCTTCGATTTGGAGGAAGTGGGAGGAGTCGAAGGAGAAGTTGTTGAGGGTAAGGACCAGCTCCGCTGGGCGGAGGAGAGTATTGGTAGACGGAAATTGGCTGGTTCTGCGGTCGGGGAAGAAACGGAGGGCTTGAAGATCTGCCTAGTTGGGACTTATCATCTTGTGGTCACTACCTCCTAGTGCTTCCTTTACCTCAAGGTCTCTTATTAAATCCGGTTCATTGCACAAGGCTAAAATTGAAACGGTGGGCGGCGCGACTTTCGTCAGCAGCGGCCTCTGCAGTCCGTCTGCGTTTTTATTATTTTATGTCTTATGTTTTTATGTAGTTTTTGTTATTTTTTGTTGGGGTATGTGTGTGGGGGGGGGGGTGGTGTGGGGGAGGGGGTGGGGGTAACTTTTAAATCTCTCCCTGCACGGGAGACCCGACCTTTTCTTTGTCGGGTCTCCGTTGTCGTTGGGGCTGCAACGAGGAGTGGCCTCCAACAGGAAGACCGGGAGCTGTGGTGCCGACTACTCACCTCACCGTCGCGGAGCTGGCCGAGTCCAGAGCGGGTGGAGCTGTGGTGGACGCTGCTGTGGCCCGACCTCCGGAGGTTTGGTGGCTGCAACTGCGGGTTTGGCGGGCGGCACCGGGAGCCCGCGGGTCCCTGGAGGGAGACCGCTTTTCAGGGCTTCCGCAACGGCGACTTCTCCCGCCCGAGTTGCGGGGTTGAAGAGCACCTGAGCGGGGCTTTACAGCACCGCCCCGCGCGGCTTGGAATGGCTGCGGGACTGCGAGCGCGCGCCGGGGGCTCTAACATCAAGAACCCGGTGTGCGGCCTTGCATCACCCGGCGTGGCTTTAATGGCCACGGGACAATCGCCATCGCCTGCCGGGGGCTTTGACTTTGACTTTGACTCTGACATCGGGGGGGAGAGTGCAGTGGAGAGATAAGTTTTTTTGGCCTTCCATCACAGCAATGTGATGGATGTTTATGTAAATTATGTTGTGTCTTGGGTCTATTTGTTTGTAATGTATGGCTGCAGAAACGACATTTCGTTTGGACCTCAAGGGGTCCAAATGACAATAAATTGAATTGTATTGTTGTAAAATGTAGAATTGCCTTATCTCTGGTCGGCTCCACTGCAGGCTGCTCCAATGAACTATCTCGGACGCACTCTACAAATTCTATTTGTTGGGGTCCGGTGCCAGCCTGATTTACCCAAATCCCCCTTGACCACCAAATCATTGCCTTTCCTACATGCCGATTGTATTTCCTGATGCAACATGTACCCAATATCCTGGCTACTGTTTGGGGGCCTGTTAATAACTCACATTAGTGTCTTTTTCCCCCATGCAGTCTTCCAGCTCTGCAGGTTTGTGGAGACCTGCAGGTTTGAAGGATAATTGGCTTTGGTAAAATTGTAAATTGTCCCTCGTGTGTGTGTAGGATAGTGTTAATGTGCAGGGATCGCTGTTCGGTGCAGACTCGGTGGGCCGAAGGGCCTGTTATCGCACTGCATCTCTAAGCTAAACTAAACTGAAGTTATTAATATTTTCTATGTCTTCTGATATTTGCTCTTTGTGTGGCTTTTAAGACTGTTAAAGAATTTGTTCTTTCTTTGCCAATAGATAATAGACAATAGGTGCAGGAGTAGGCCTTTCGGCCCTTTGAGCCAGCACCGCCATTCATTCATGGCTGATCATCCCCAATCAGTACCCCGTTCCTGCCTTCTCCCCATATCCCCTCATTCCGCTATCTTTAAGGGCCCTATCTAGCTCTCTCTTGAAAGCATCCAGAGAACCGGCCTCCACCGCCCTCTGAGGCAGAGAATTCCACAGACTCGCACCTCTCTGTGAGAAAAAGAGTTTCCTCGTCTCCGTTCTAAATGGCTTACACCTTATTCTTAAACTGACCATACAGGCTTCACCCCGCGACATGCCGCCTGTATGGTCGTGAGTCGTCTCCTCAGTCGCCCAAAAAGTCGTAGCGTCATTCTGGTCAACGCTGGATTTCCAACATGTTGAACATTTTCGGCGACCTGCAATGACCTATGACGGGTGCCGGCAGTCGCCGAAAATGACGCGTACTTGTGGACAGGCCCACAAAGCACACTTGTCTTGTTTCTTGTTTTTCAATTTGATGTCATTATGCTTTGTAAAATGAGTGAGCATTTCAGGGGATGACATTTTAAATACCTTCTCTTCGAAACACGGAAGAATGAACGGGAATCTGATAAATAGTGCCCGTCAATTTTCACAGACAATGCCTGTTTCTCACAGAGAGTGGTGAGTCTGTGGAATTCTCTGCCTCAGAGGGCGGTGGAGGCAGGTTCTCTGGATGCTTTCAAGAGAGAGCTAAACAGGGCTCTTAAAGATAGTGGAGTCAGTGGATATGGGGAGAAGGCAGGAACGGGGTACTGATTGGGGATGATCAGCCATGATCGCATTGAATGGCGGTGCTGGCTCGAAGGGCCGAATGGCCTACTCCTGCACCTATTGTCTATTGTCTATTGTCTATCGGCTTTCTTGATTTGAAAACTACTCATATTGGCAGATTATTGTGTTGAACATACATCGCTGTTGCATTCCTCGTCATCACTATCATTACTGTAATAACGGGTTTTGATCAAAACGTGATGTGTCAAAACATTGTATTATTGTTTAATTGAATGTTAATAAAGAGCTGTCATTGTTAATATAGTTTACCGTTGAACGCTGAATACACTGCCCTTTGGCTGAGCATGCAGGCTGGTTTTATGCAGATCATATCCTCTTGGTTGCAGTTTCAATTATGTCATTCTTCCTGAGTTGGTTGAACACAAGAGTCAGATGAGCGTTTGTGCTGCGATTCGTCAGCTGCTTGGAATTTCCGCAGACAGAGAGCATCTGCCAGTATAGTTGCTGCTTTGATGGGGGGCTGGCCAAACAGATATTGATGTAATTTGATCGCGTACTCATTAAAACTGTGCAGCGTATTGCATTTGCCTAATATCATATCCGTCTCGGTGCTTTAGTGGAAACGAATGGCATATTTACGAATAGCGCCTCTACTTCCTGAGAAGATTACGGAGAGTCGGTTTGTCAAGGAGGACTCTCTCGAACTTCCACAGGTGCACAGTAGAGAGCATGCCGACCGGTTGCATCGTGGCTTGGTTCGGCAATTTGAGCGCCCTGGAGAGGAAAAGACTACAAAAAGTTGTAAACACTGCCCAGTCCATCGTCGGCTCTGACCTTCCTTCCATCGAGGGGATCTATCGCAGTCGCTGCCTCAAAAAGGCTGGCAGTATCATCAAGGACCCACACCATCCTGGCCACACACTCATCTCCCTGCTACCTTCAGGTAGAAGGTACAGGAGCCTGAAATCTGGTACATCCAGATTCAGGAACAGCTTCTTCTCCACAGCCATCAGGCTATTAAACACGTCATCAAACACACTATGAACTGTAACAGCCTATTGCAATTTACCTGCTTATTTATGTGTATATAGAACTGAACTGTTCTGTATTTATGTTTACATATTCTGTTGTGCTGCAGCAAGCAAGAATGTCATTGTCCTATCTGGGACACATGACAATAAACTCTCTTGACTTGACTTGACATATTTACACGTGATTAAAATTGTATGTTGGTCTGAGCTGTTATTTTCTTTTAGTTTGGTTTTGAGATACTGTGCAAAAAAACAGGCCCTTCAGCCCACCGGGTCTGCGGCGACCCGCAATTCCCGAACACTAAAAGGCCTGTCCCACTTGCCGATTTTTTCGGCGACTGCCAGCATAATTGACTGACGTATCAGGTCACTGAAAAAAGTTGCGGCATGATGACGTGTTGAAAATCCAGCGGCGACCAGAAAGACGCTACGACTCTTTGGGCGACTGAGGAGACGACTCACGACCGTACAGGCGACACGTCGCGGGGTGAAGCCTGTATGGTCGTGAGTAGTCGCCCAAAGAGTCGTACCTTGTTCTGGTCGCCGCTGGATTTTCAACATGCTGAAAATTTTCGGCGACCTGTGACGCGTGCCGGCAGTCGCCGAAAAAGTTGCGTAAATCGGTCTCTTAAACGTTGTGATAGTCCCAGCCTCAACTGCCTCCTCCGTCTGCTCGTTCTATACACCCACCAATCTGTGTGTGAAAAAAACTCTAAAAAAACTGGATGGTGTATCCAATAACAGCGGCATTACCACTAACTTCCACGGTTTCACATAAATCCTCAGTGCAGCACAGTACAAGGCAGCGCTGACATAGTAATATGTATCTGTGCTGCACTGACTAAATCTCCAAGGATTTGTGTTGGGATTGTGCAGCCAAAGTCCAAGTGATTGAGAACGCCCAATGACTTATTCATTGCTTGCCTTGTCAGAGACACAGTCGAATAAATAGGAATAACATACTGAACTATTTTTTACGGTAAAAAAGAATCCACTGGTGCGAACTTCGGCCTCCTTTTGAGACTGTCCATCCAAGACCATGAGTGCATCCCATCCGCCCATTTCATAAGTGATAGGGGTAGAATTAGACCATTTGGCCCATCAAGTCTACTCCGCCATTCAATCCTGGCTGATCTATCTCTCCCTCCTAACTCCATTCTCCAGCCTTCTCCCCGTAACCCCTGACTAATCAAAAGCCTTAAAAGTATCTTGGCCTCCACAGCCTTCAGTGGCAATGAATTCCACAGATTCGCCACCCTTGACTAAAGAAATTTCTCCTCATCTCCTTCCTAAAAGAACGTCCTTTAATTCTGAGGCTGTGACCTTTAATCCTGGACTCTCCCACTGGTGGAAACATCCTCTCCACATCCACTCTATCCGTCTTTCACTGTTCTGTATGTTTCATTGAGGTCCCCCCTCATTCTTCTAAATTCCAGCGAGTACAGGCCCAATGCCGACAAATGCCCACTGAGTTCGTGCCGACCAGCGATCATCCCGTACACTAGCACTATCCTACACACCAAGGACAATTTATCATCTTCACAGAAGCCAATTAGCCTACAAACCTGCACACCTTGGTGGGCAGGAAACCGGAGCACCTGGAGAGAACCCACCTGTTCACAGGGAGAACGTGCAAACTCCGTACAGACAGCACCCGTAGTCAGGTTGGAACCCGGGTCTCCGGCGCTGAGAGGCAGCAACTCTACCGCTGCACCACCGTGCCATAATTCTGACCGAATGTCAAGGATGATTGTAGGATTGGTACTAATCGGGCGGCACGGTGGCGCAGCAGTAGAGTTGCTGACTCACAGCGCCAGAGACCCCGGTTCAATACCAACCACGGGTGCTGTCTGTACGGAGTTTGTACGTTCTCCCCGTGACCTGCGTGGGTTTTCTCCTGGTGTTCCGTTATCCCCCCCACATCCCAAAGACTTGCAGGTGTGTAGATTAATTGGCTTGGAATTGGCTTGTGATGAATAAAATTGACTTTGACTTTAAGTTTGACAATAGACAATAGGTTCAGGAGTAGGCCATTCGGCCCTTCGAGCCAGCACCGCCATTCAATGTGATCCACAATCAGTACCCAGTTCTTGCCTTCTCCCCATATCCCCTGACTCCGCTATTTTTAAGAGCCCTATCTAGCTCTCTCTTGAAAGCATCCAGAGAACCGGCCTCCACCGCCCTCTGAGGCAGAGAATTCCACAGACTCACCACTGTCTGTGAGAAAAAGAGTTTCTTCGCCTCCGTTCTAAATGGCTTACCCCTTATTCTTAAACTGGTTCTGGACTCCCCCAACATCGGGAACATGTTTCCTGCCTCTAGCTTGTCCAAACCCTTAACATTTCTTATATGTTTCAATAAGATATCCTCTCATCCTTCTAAACTCCAGACTTGAAGTTTAGAAGGATGTCCAAAATTGACTTTGACTTTGAATAATTAAAAATTGTCCCTAGCGTGTGTAGGATAGTGTTATTGTGCAAGGATCAGTGGTCGGTGTGGGCTCGGTGGGCCAAAGGGCCTGTTTCAGCGCTGTAAACTAAACTAAACTAAACGACATGGATATCAAAAGACCTGCTTCCAAGACCCAATGACTTCTTGGCCACCTTGTTTTCATACTGAAAGCATATTGACGATATATAGTGGGAGCTATAGGATTCTGCTTTCCATCGAGGCAGCTCAGAAATACATTCTCATGGGCAGCTGTTCAGTTATCGAGTGTAATTAGGCCCTTCGGCTCAACATGCCCACACTGACCAACATGTCCCATCTATGCTAGTCCTCAAAACTCCTCTGTACTTCCAGCATGACGACATGTTTCCTAACACATAGTTCTTAATACTGAACACAATACCATCAATGTATCGCCAATGTCTTATATAATACGTATGTCTGGGTGACAGTGTGAGCTGTGAGGAGGATGCTATGAGGCTGCAGGGTGTCTTGGACAGGTTGGGTGAGTGGGCAGATGCATGGCAGATGCAGTATAATGTGGATCCATGTGTGGTTATCCACTTTGGTGGCAAGAACAGGAAGATTATTATCTGAATAATAATGAGCGCAGGCTTGGCGATCGCTTCGCCCAACACCTCCGCACAGGTCGCATTAACCAACCTGATCTCCCAGTGGCTCAGCCTCCTCCATGGCCAGAGTGAGTCCCACCACACATTGGAGGAGCAGCACCTCATATTTCGCTTGGGTAGTTTACACACCAGCGGTATGAACATTGACTTCTCCAATTTCAGGTTGTCCCTGCTTTCTCCCTCCTTCCCCTCCCCTTCCCAGCTCTCCCACAGCCCACTGTCTCCGCCTCTCCCTTTCTTCTTCCCGCCCCCCCCAACCCGATATCAGTCTGAAGAACGGTCTCGACCCGAAACGTTACCTATTCCTTCGCTCCATAGATGCTGCCTCACCTGCTGAGTTTCTCCAGCATTTTTGTCTACCTTTGATTTTTTCAGCATCTGCAGTTCTTTCTTAAACATTATCTGAATGGTGTCAGATTAGGAAAAGTGGAGGAGCAACAAGACCTGGGTGTGCTTGTACATCAGTTACTGAAAGTAAGCATGCAGCTACATCAGGCAGTGAAAAAAGCCTATGGCTTTCATTGTTGGGCTTCATTGCGAGAAGATTTGAGTTTAGGAGCTAGGAGGTCCTACAGCAGTTGTACAGGGCCCTGGTGAGACCGCACCTGGAGTATTGTGTGCAATCTTGTTCTGCTAATTTGATGAAGGAGATGATTGCTATTGAGGGAGTGTAGTGTAGGTTCACGCCAGGATGGCGGGACTGACATATGATGAAAGAATGGGTCGAATGTGCTTGTATTCACTGGAATTTAGAAGGATGAGAGGAGATCTCATAGAAACATATAAAATTCTTAGAATTTTCCTGTCCCGCCAAAGTGGACAGGGACGTTGCAAGAAATAATAATAATAATAATAATAATAATAATAATAATAATAATAATAATAATAATAATAATAATAATAATAATAATAATAATAATAATAATATATTTTATTGTCATTGCACGTCAGTGCAACAAGATTTAGTAAGCAGCTTCCAACCGATGTAAAAGAAAAGTAAAATAAATAAATAAGCTGTGTGCCATGACCATCCGAGGGAGACAGTCCAGGGGGGATGAGGGGCACTCAGCAGGGCCGGTTCAGAGCCGCTATAGCTCTGGGGATAAAGCTGTTTCTGAGTCTGGAGGTTCGGGCGTAGAAGGCCTTGTAACGTCTGCCGGAGGGAAGTAGTTCAAACAGTCCGTACAAGGGTGTGAGGAGTCTTTATGGATGCACCGTGTGTGGTAGATGCCCTCCAAGGCTGGTAGCTGTGTCCCAATGATCCTCTGCGCTCTGTGGACGACGCGCTGAAGAGCTCTCCTCTCCGCATCCGTGCAGCTGAGATACCACACAGAGATGCCATACGTTAATATGCTCTCTGTGGTGCAGCGGTAGAACGTTGTCAGCAGCTGTTGGGGCAGACCAGTCTTTTTTAATGTCCTCTGGAAGAACAGTCGTTGCTGTGCCTTCTTGACCAGCTCAGCGGTGTTGGTGGACCATGTGAGGTCCTCTGAAATGTGAGTGCCCAGAAACTTAAAGCTGGACACTCTCTCCACACTTTCCCCGTAGATGGAGATTGGGGCGTATTCTCCATTATGGGACCTCCTGAAGTCAATAATCAGCTCCTTGGTCTTGGAGGTGTTTAGTGACAAGTTGTTACGTGTGCACCAGTCCGCCAGGTTCTGCAACATGTTCCCGATGTTGGGGGAGTCCAGAACCAGGGGCCACAGATTAATCCCCTTCCATCGAGGGGATTTATTGCAGTCGCTGCCTCAAAAATGCTGGCAGTATCATCATCATCCTGGCCACACCATCCTGGCCACACACTCATCTCCCTGCTATCTTCAGGTAGAAGGCACAGGAGCCTGAAGACTGCAACAACCAGGTTCAGGAATAGCTAGTTGGAGAGCTGAAGAAGGGTTTCGGCCCGAAACGTCGCCTATTTCCTTCGCTCCATAGATGCTGCTGCACCCGCTGAGTTTCCCCAGCAATTTTGTGTACCTTCAGGAATAGCTACTTCCCCACAGCCATCAGGCTATTAAACCTGGCTCGGACAAAACTCTGATTATTGGTGGCTCATTATCTGCTATTTGCACTTTATCAGTTTATTTGTTTATGTGTGTATATATTTATATTGTGGTATATGGACACACTGATCTGTTCTGTATTCATGCCTACTATGTTCTGTGTGCTGAAGCAAAGCAAGAATTTCATTGTCCTATCAGGGACACATGACAATAAACTCACTTGAACTTGAACTTGAGAATAAGGCGTAGGCCATTTATGACTGAGATCATGAACTGGGACAATTTTTACATTTTATACCGAAGCCAATTAACCTACAAACCTGTACGGCTTTGGAGTGTGGGAGGAAACCGAAGATCTCGGAGAAAACCCACGCAGGTCAAGGGGAGAACGTGCAAACTCCATACAGACAGCACCCGTAGTGGGGATCGAACCCCGGTCTCCGGCACTGCTTTCGCTGTAAGGCAGCAACTCTACCGCTACGCCACTGTGACCGCATGACCTCAGTACACGTGACAATAAACTAAACTGAACTAAAATTGGGCTGAAGAGCATGACTCCATGCTGTATGACTCTGACATTGTGGACAATTGACAACAGTCAAGTCAAGTTAAGTCACATTTATTTATATAGCACAGTTAAAAAAACAACTCTCGTTGGCCAAAGCGCTTTACATTTGTTATAAGAATAGTACAAACTACATACATATATACATGTAACCCTCGCTCAGTGGACGTCAGGAAAGGCTTGGGAGTATAGATAAGATTTTAGCCTTGACTTAAAGGAGTCGATGGAGGGGGCAGTTCTGATGGGAAGGGGGATACTGTTCCACAGTCTAGGAGCTGCAACCGCAAAGGCGTGGTCGCCCCTAAGCTTATGCCTAGACCGCGGGATATTCAGCAGCCCCAAGTCGACCGATCTGAGGGACCTGGAGGTGGAGAGGTGGGTGAGAAGACTTTTAATGTAGGAGGGGGCAAGCCCATTGAGGTGCAGGAGAAGGCCATTCAGCCCTTCTAGCCAGCACCGATATTCAATGTGATCATGGCTGATCATCCCCAATCAGTACCCCGTTCCTGCCTTCTCCCCATATCCCCTGACTCTGCTATCTTTAAGAGCCCAACCTAGCTCTCGCTTAAAAGTATCTGGAGAACCGGCCTCCACTGCCCTCTGAGGCAGAGAATTCCACAGACTCACAACTCTCTGTGAGAAAAAGTGTTTCCTCGTCTCCGTTCTAAATGGCTTACTCCTTATTCTTAAACAATGGCCCCTGGTTCTGGACTCCTACAAAACATCGGGAACATGTTTCCTGCCTCTAGCGTGTCCAAGCCCTTAACAATCTTATATGTTTCAATAAGATCTCCTCTCATCCTTAGAAACATAGAAACATAGAAAATAGGTGCAGGAGTAGGCCATTCGACCCTTCGAGCCTGCACCGCCATTCAATATGATCATGGCTGATCATCCAACTCAGTATCCTGTACCTGCCTTCTCTCCATACCCCCTGCTCCCTTTAGCCATAAGGGCCACATCTAACTCCCTCTTAAATATAGCCAATGAACTAGCCTCAACTACCTTCTGTGGCAGAGAGTTCCAGAGATTCACCACTCTCTGTGTGAAAAATGTTTTTCTCATTTTGGTCCTAAAAGACTTCCCCCTTATCCTTAAACTGTGACCCCTTGTCCTGGACTTCCGCAACATCGGGAACAATCTTCCTGCATCTAGCCTGTCCAACCCCTTAAGAATTTTGTAAGTTTCTATAAGATCCCCCCTCAGTCTTCTAAATTCTAGCGAGTACAAGCCGAGTCTATACAGTCTTTCTTCATATGAAAGTCCTGACATCCCAGGAATCAGTCTGGTGAACCTTCTCTGTACTCCCTCTATGGCAAGAATGTCTTTCCTCAGATCTGGAGACCAAAACTGTACATAAAACTCCAGGTGTGGTCTTACCAATACCCTGTACAACTGCAGTATAACCTCCCTGCTCCTATACTCAAATCCTTTTGCTATGAATGCTATCATACCATTCGCTTTCTTCACTGCCTGCTGCACCTGCATGCCTACTTTCAATGACTGGTGTACCATGACACCCAGGTCTCGTTGCATCTCCCCTTTTCCTAATCGGCCACCATTTAGATAATAGTCTACTTTCCTGTTTTTGCCACCAAAGTGGATAACATCACATTTATCCACATTATATTGCATCTGCCATGCATTAGACTTGGTTAGACTTAGCATGATAAATTAGGCTTGACAAGGGAGGAACATGCAGTTTTACTGCTCTTGTCCGTTTCCTAATGGAATTAATCCACCTAATAAAGTAATTAGATTGAATGTTAATTATCTCTGATACAATATGCAATGATCTTTCACGCTGAGGATGCCAAAATTAATATAATGATTTATTTTTTCAACTGAGCCAATATTGCCAACAGGCTCTCAGCCAATGATGGACACAAAATGCTAGAGTAACTCAGCGGGACAGGCAGCATCTCTGGAGAGAAGGAATGGGTGACGTTTTGGGTCGAGACCCTTCTTCGGGGGTGAACCAGCATCTGCAGTTCCTTCCTACACTGCTGTCACCATGCCCACTATGTTCATGTTCAAAAGTGATTGGAGCCCACTCCGCCATTCAGTCATGGCTGATCTATCTCTCCCTCCTAACCACAATCTTCTGCCTTCACCCCATAACCCCTGACACCCCTGTACTAATAAAATCTATCTCAGCATTAAAATATCCATTAACTTGGCCTTCATAGTTTTCTGTGGCAAAGAATTCCACAGATTTACCAAAGAAATTGCTCCTCATCGGCAGTGGAGGCCGGTTCTCTGGATGCTTTCAAGAGAGAGCTAGATAGGGCTCTTAAAAATAGCGGAGTCAGGGGATATGGGGAGAAGGCAGGAACGGGGTACTGATTGTGGATGATCAGCCATGATCACATTGAATGGCGGTGCTGGCTGGAAGGGCCGAAAGGCCTACTCCTGCACCTATTGTCTATTGTCTATTGTCTATATGAGGACATAGCTTTTAGGGGACAGAGACAAAGTTTAAAGGAGATGTGCGAGACAAGTTATTTACAGAGTGGTGGGTGTCAGAGGTGTTCATAAGGTCATAAGGGATAGGAACAGAATTAGGCCACTTGGTCCATCAAGTCTACTCCGCCATTCAATCATGGCCGATCTATCTCCCCTTCCTAACCCCATTCTCCTGCCTTCTCCCCATAACCCCTGACACCTGTACTAATCAAGAATCTATCTATCTCTGCCTTAAAAATATCCACTGCCTTGGCCTCCACAATGAATTCCACAGATTCACTAAAGAAATTCCTCCTCATCTCCTTCCTAAAGGAATGTCCTTTAATTCTGAGGCTTTGACCTCTAGTCCTGGACTCTCCCACTAGTGGAAACATCCTCTCCACATCCACTCTATCCAGGCCTTTCACTATTCACCTAGTCACCTAGTAATGAGTGACGTTTCGAGTCAAGAACATTCGTCAGACTGAGTCAGGGAGAGGAAGACTAGAGATATGCAAGGCTAAGGTGTGAAAATGACAGATCAAAGCAGACGCCGATCAGGGAAAATATAGAATGGTTCATTGTTGGCTGAGGGGAAGGTGACAACGAGGCGTACAAACAGTAAAATGAATCAGGAGGACAGTGAAACTAGTCGGAGGACTAGGGTGGGGTAGAGAGGGAAAGTGATAGGAGCAGAATTAGGCCATTCGGCCCATCAAGTCTACTCTTCCATTCAATCATGGCTGATCTATCTCTCCTTCTCAACCCCATTCTCCTGTCTTCTCCCCATAACCCCTGACACCCGTACTAATCAATGATCCATCTCTCTCTGCCTTAAAAATATCCACTGCCTTGGCCATTGGTGGTGGTGGAGGCAGATTCAACAGTGGGGTTTAGGAGGCTTTTGGGCAGGGAATGGCAGGATACGGATCATATGCAGGCAGAGGAGATACGTTCAATTTGGCATCATGTTCGGCACGGACATTGCGGGCCGAAGGGCCTGTTCCTGTGCTGTACCGTTCTGTGTTCTATATGTCCTGGGATGTCAGGACTTTCATATGAAGAAAGACTGAATAGACTCGGCTTGTACTCGCTAGAATTTAGAAGATTGAGGGGGGATCTTATAGAAACTTGCAAAATTCTTAAGGGGTTGGACAGGCTAGATGCAGGAAGATTGTTCCCGATGTTGGGGAAGTCCAGAACAAGGGGTCACAGTTTAAGGATAAAGGGGAAGTCATTTAGGACCGAGATGAGAAAAAACATTTTTCACACAGAGAGCGGTGAATCTGTGGAATTCTCTGCCACAGAAGGTAGTTGAAGCCAGTTCATTGGCTATATTTAAGAGGGAGTTAGATGTGGCCCTTGTGGCTGAAGGGATCAGGGGGTATGGAGAGAAGGCAGGTACAGGATACTGAGTTGGATGATCAGCCATGATCATAGTGAATGGCGGTGCTGGCTCGAAGGGCCGAATGGCCTACTCCCTTATTCTTAAACCGTGTCCCCTGGTTCTGGACTCGCAACAGAAGCTTTTCAATGTACCTCGGTACACGTGACAATAAACTAAACTAAACTGAACTGAACTGACAATACATGATTACAATCGAACCATCCACAGTAACCATCGGTAGCGAATGCATTTCTGAAATATAGAACCAACCACATCAGGCTCATTATCACAAGAGCGAAGTTCTGTGAATTTCTTGTTCTTAAAGTAATTTTCCTAAATAACGTTGGTCTGATTCACATGCTGTTTCAATGCTACAGGCGCTGTCCGTACAGAGTTTGCACGTTCTCCCCGTGATCTGTGTGGGATTTTCTCCAAGATCTTTTAAATGGCGTGCTCCAAGTACTATCTAAAGGGCATCAAGTTGGGGAAAGGGGAAGTACAATGGGATCTGGGGATCCTTGTACATCAGTCTATGAAAATAAACATGCAGGTACAGCAGGCAGTGAAGAAAGCGAATGGGATGTTGGCCTTTATAACAAGAAGAGTTGAGTATAGGAGCAAAGAGGTCCTTCTGCAGTTGTACATAGCCCTTGTGAGACCACACCTGGAGTATTGTGTGCAGTTTTGGTCCCCTAATTTGAGGAAGGACATACTTGCTATTGTGGGAGTGCAGCGTAGGTTTACAAGGTTAATTCCCGGGATGGCGGGACTGTCATATGCTGAGAGAATGGAGCGGCTGGGCTTGTACAATCTGGAGTTTAGAAGGATGAGAGGAGATCTTATTGAAACATATAAGATTGTTAAGGGTTTGGACACGCGAGAGGCAGGAAACATGTTTCCGATGTTGGGGGAGTCCGGAAACAGGGGCCACAGTTTAAGAATAAGGAGTAAGCCATTTAGAATGGAGACGAGGAAACACTTTTTCTCACAGGGCCGAATGGCCTACTATACCTATTGTCTATTGTCTATTGTCAGAGAGGGTGGAATTCTCTGCCTCAGAGGACAGTGGAGGCCGGTTCTCTGGATGCTTTGAAGTGAGCGAGATAGGGCTCTTAAAGATAGCGGAGTCAGGGGATATGGGGAGAAGGCAGCAACGGGGTACTGATTGTGAATGATCAGCCATGATCACATTGAATGGCGGTGTTGGCTCAAAGCGCCGAATGGCCTACTCCTGCACCTATTGTCTATTGTCTATTATCTTTGGTTTCCTCCCACACTCCAAAGACGTACAGGTTTGCTGGTTAATAGGCTTGATTATAGATGCATAAATGTATAATTGTCCCTAGTGCTTTTGGGATCGCGTTGGTGTGAGGGGGTCACTGGTCGGCGCGGACTCGGTGGGCCGAACGGCCAGTTTCCGCGCTTTATCTCTAAACTAGACTAATAGGCGCAAAAGTGAATTAGCATAATTTAGCGATGGCGAATTCTGGATTTGACGGATGCCAATCGAGTTATTGCCCGGGTATTATTATTTTCTCTGAGTCACATTCATTTGGCAATGAGAGCGATGTTCCATTTCCTTCCCGTCAATCTTAGCTTGACAACTGTGCATGAGATGCCAGTGATTGACAGAAATGGGGAATCTCACTGAGAATTGAGATAAGGTGACAGTATTATTAACCAAATGCAATTTAATATGATATGTAAACATGTAGCAGCATCGTGCCGTTCCAACTACATTTTAATATTCTCGTGCCGATGCTAAGGAACAGGAAAGGTTCAGTTCATGGACAGGAAAGGGTTCAGGGCCTGTCCCACTTGGCGATTTTTTCGGCAACTGCCGGCATCATTGACTGACGTATCAGGTCACCGAGAAATTCGCGGCGTGACGACGTATTGACGCGCGGTGATTTTTCAAGTGTCTAGACATTTTTTTTGTCGCCGCTGGAGTTTGAAATATTCAAAATCTTTTGGCGAGACTGATATGAAGTCGCCGAAAAAATCGCCAATTTGGACAGGCCCTTTAGAGGGAGTATGGGAGTACGTTCTCCCCGTGATCTGCGCGGGTAAATGGGCGCCACGGTGGCACAGCGGCAGAGTTGCTGCCTCACAGCGCCAGTGTCCCGGGTTCCATCCTGATTACAGGTGCTGTCTGTACGGAGTTTGTGCGTTCTCCCCGTGACCTGCGTGGGTTTTCTCCGGATGCTCCGGTATCCTCCCACACTCCAAAGACGTACGGATTTGTAGGTTAATTGGCTTGGTGTAGTTGTAAATTGTCCCTCGAGTGTGCAGGATAGGGTTAGTGTGCGGGGATCGCTGGTCGGCGCGGGCTCGGTCAGTAGAAAGCCCTGTTTCCGCGCTGTATCTCTAAACCAAACTGAACAAAAGGGAAATGGGCCAATTGTGGGCAAATGGGACTAGTTCCTTTCAAGGCACATACTTCCTTGAAAGTGGCATTAAAAAGGCTTTCGACACATTGGGCCTTAATCAATCAGAGTATTGAGTGCAGAAGTCATGTTGCAATTATTTAAGACATTGGTGAGGCAACATTTAGAATATTTTGTTTGGTTTTAGGCATCATGTTATAGGAAAGATGTTGTCAAGCTGGAAACGGTGCGGAGAAGATGTACGAGGATGTTGCCAGGACTAGAGGAGGGTGTGAGCTATAAGGAGTGGTTGAGTAGGCTGGGTCTCTATTCCATGGAGCGCAGGAGGATGCGGGGTGTTCTTAGAGAGGTATACAAAATCATGAGAGGAATAGATATTGCCAGGACTTGAGCGTCTGAGCTATAGGGAGAGGGTTGGGACCTGTTGTAGGGAATTTTGACAATTGTACGGAAGCCTGCTTTTCAGCAGAATTAGTATTAGCTATTTGACCCTTCTTCAGTCTTCAAAACCCAAACTTTAAGTCCTGACCCGAAGCATCATCTATCCATGTTCCCCATAGATGCTGCCTGACCCGCTGAGTTACTCCAGCACTCTGTGAAACGTCACCTATCCATGTTCTCCACAGATGCTGCCTGACCCGCTGAGTTACTCCAGCACTCTGTAAAACATCACCTATCCATGTTCTCCACAGATGCTGCCTGACCCGCTGAGTTACTCCAGCATTCTGTGAAACGTCACCTATCCATGTTCTCCACAGATGCTGCCTGACCCGCTGAGTTACTCCAGCACTCTGTGAAACGTCACCTATCCATGTTCTCCACAGATGCTGCCTGACCCGCTGAGTTACTCCAGCACTCTGTGAAACGTCACCTATCCATGTTCTCCACAGATGCTGCCTGACCCGCTGAGTTAATCCAGCACTCTGTGAAACGTCACCTATCCATGTTCTCCACAGATGCTGCCTGACCCGCTGAGTTACTCCAGCACTCTGTGAAACGTCACCTATCCATGTTCTCCACAGATGCTGCCTGACCCGCTGAGTTACTCCAGCACTCTGTGTTTTTTTGTGTGTAAAATAGGTAAAACTGTAAATTGTCCCTTGTGGGATAGAATGAGTGTACAAGCGATCATTGGTTGGCATGGGCACGTTGGGCCGAAGGGCCTGTTTCCACGCAGTATCTCTAGAACCAAAACTAAAACCTAAATGTTTGTCATTTAATTGACGTTGTACATTGTCCCTCGTGTGTGTAGGAAAGAGCTTGTGCACGGGTGATCACTAGTCGGCACGGACTCGATGGGCCGATGGGCCTATTTCCACACTGCATCTCAAAACTAAACTGAACTAAATCATGGAGTCATGGTATCATATTTTTAAAGTACAAATAAACAATGACACTCAAAAATATGCTGAATTAGATCCGATAGATCTGAAGAATTAAAACACTTCAATGACTCAAGGCCACACTTAAAACTTTCTATGTTCCCGTCTGCCCTCTGTTCCTGTTCAATTTATTCTACGCTAAGAGTTGATTCAGAGCGTATACTTGACTGCGAGAGCTCTTCATCCCCAGACCATCGAGTTTGTTGCTTGCTGCATATATTATACGGATCCAATCTATATATTCCCTGATGGAGTTTGAATATTTGAGCAATATTTCCACAGGTTTGCAGCGCTGCCTTTACTTCTAATAAGTCTGGCGTTGCAGACTCTGTCTTATTCTTGGCTTCCGAGGGAGTTTGGTGGGAACAGTGCAATTTTGATAATTTATACAATGGACAATGGGCAATAGGTGCAGGAGGAGGCCATTCGGCCCTTCGAGCCAGCACCGCCATTCAATGTGATCATGGCTGATCATCCCCAATCAGTACCCCGTTCCTGCCTTCTCCCCATATCCCCTGACTCCGCTATTTTTAAGAGCCCTATCTAGCTCTCTCATGAAAGCATCCAGAGAACCGGCCTCCACCGCCCTCTGCGGCAGAGAATTCCACAGACTCACAACTCTCTGTGAGAAAAAGTGTTTCCACGTCTCCGTTCTAAATGGCTTACTCCTTATTCTTAAACTGTGGCCCCTGGTTCTGGACTCCCCCAACATCGGGAACATGTGTCCTGCCTCTAACGTGTCCAAACTCTTAACAAGCTTATATGTTTCAATGAGATCTCCTCTCATCCTTCTAAAATCCAGAGGGTACAAGCCCAGCTGCTTCATTCTCTCAGCATATGACAGTCCCGCCATCCCGGGAATTAACCTTGTAAACCTACGCTGCACTCCCTCAATAGCAAGAATGTCCTTCCTCAAATTAGAGGACCAAAACTGCACACAATACTCCAGGTGTGATCTCACTAGGGCTCTGTACAACTGCAGAAGGAATTTATGGTAAGGTTTAATTCGAGATGGCACGGTGGTGCAGCGGTAGAGTTGCTGCCTCACAGCGCCAGAGACCTGGGATCCATCCTGACTATGGGTGCTGTCTGTACAGAATTTGTACGTTCTCCTGCGTGGGTTTTCTCCGAGATCTTCGGTTTCCTCCCACACTCCAAAGACGTACAGGTTTGTAGGTTAATTGGTTTAGTATAAGTGTGAACTGTCCCAAGTGATTCTAGGATAATGTTAATGTGCAGGGATCGCTGGTCGGTGGGCGGAAGGGCCTTCTTCCGCGCTATATCTCTAAACTAAAGAATTGTAGATGAGTACAACGATTGTGGTTTATTAGTAGACTTTACCAAGACAGTACACAAAGATTTGCCATGTTTCTGGCGGCCATAACGTTTCAAAGTTGAGTGAAGGCTTATCTTGGCCTTACAGGCCCGTTGCCATGGTGAAACAGATCCTCTCCTCCGTCCGCCGCCATCTTGTAAACGACTCAAAACGTCACCAATCCAGTCCTCCAGAAATGCTGCTTGACCGCCTTTCACCCCATCAGCCGTCGCAAACACCACATCATCCTCCGACATTTTCGCCACCTCCAACAGGATCCCACCACTAGCCACATCTTCCCATCTCCATCCCTTTGCACTTTCTGCAGAAACCGTTCCCTCTGCAACTCCCTGGTCAACTCGTCCCTTTCCCACGCAAACCATCCCCTCCCAGAGTACCTTACCCTTGCAACACCTGTCGCTATACTACTTCCTCCCGCGACTGTCCAGGGACCCCGACAGTCCTTTTCAGGTGAGGCAGAGGTTCACTTGCACCTCCTCCAACCTCATCTACTGTAACCGCTGTTCTGGGTCCTGTATATCAACAAGATCAAACGATGGTTTCGCTTGCGCTCAGCCTGCCTTTGCCTACGCGATCTCCCGATTGCCAAACACGTTAACTCCCCCTCCCATTCCCACACTGACCTTTCAGTCCTGGGTCTCCTCCACTGTCAGAGTGGGGCCCAGCGCAAATTGGACGAACAGCACCTCATATTTAACTTGGGCAGCTTACACCCCAGTGGCATGTGAATTGATATCTCTAATTTCCAGTAACTCCTGTATTCCCTCCCATCTCCCTCCCCCACCTTAGTCATCCTAGTAGTTCCACTGTTCGCATCATCGTATCCCTTCATTATCACCTCTTCCCCAGCCAACAATGGACCATTGTAGGCTCCACACTTCATTGGTCATCTGTTGCCGGCCATGCTTTTCCTCTGGCCTTTTCCTTCCCCCAGTCCCCATCCACTCTGCTTTCAGTCTGAAGAAGGGTCCTGACCCTGAACGTCACCCATCCTTTTACTCCAGAGATTACAGCGCCGGAGACCCGGGTACGATCCCGACCACGGGTGCTGTCTGTACGGAGTTTGTACGTTCTCCCCCTGACCCCGTGGGTTTTCTTCGAGATCTGCTGCTTCCTCCCACGCTCCAAAGACGTACAGATTTGCAGGTTAATTGGCTTGGTGTAAATTGTAAATTGTCCCTAGTGTGTGTAGGATAGTGTTAGTGTGCGGGGATCGCTGGTCGGTGTGGACTCGGTGGGCCGAAGGGCCTAAACTAAAACTAAACCTAAAAGTAAGATACTGCCTGACCCGCTGATTTACTCCAGCACTTTGTGTCTTTTTTTTGTAAACCTGCACCTGCAGTTCCTTGTGTCGCTGTTTGAATGGCACTTTGCTACCTGCCGGTTGCTGCTTAAAGCTTGAACCTGTTTCTAAATGCATCATTCTTTTGAAAGAATGTGAAGCTTAGTTGCTCTGATAAGTTTTCAATCTTCAATCCCTTTTCTTCATGAAATGTCACTCCTCGTGTTGCAAAGCAATTGACAATCCCGGAAATGTTATATCCATCGTAAATCCCGCGGCCCTGTGTGAACTCCTGCCACAACACCTGAGCTCCAGTTGAAGAGAAAAGCAGGAACCAGAACATAAGTTCATGTTCATGTCAAGTGATAGGAGCAGAATTGGGCTATTCGGCCCATCGGGTCTACCCCACCATTCCATCACGGCTGATCTATCTCTCAATAGACAATAGACAATAGGTGCAGAATCAGGCCATTCGGCCCTTCGAGCCAACACCGCCATTCAATGTGATCATGGCTGATCATCCCCAATCAGTACCCCGTTCCTGCCTTCTCCCCATATCCCCTGACTCCGCTATTTTTAAGAGCCCTATCTAGCTCTCTCTTGAAAGCAGCATCTCCCTCCTAACCCCATTCTCCTGCCTTCTCCCCATAACCCCTTGACGCCGGTACTAAACAACATTGTCAGCTGATCTTCGTACCTGGCCATTGATCGAGTTATACAGCGCAAAACAGGCCCTTCGGCCCAACTCATTCATGCTGACCATAATGCCCTCTCTAAGAAAGGCCTGCCTGCTTGAGTTTGGCCCATATTCCTCATGATGGTAGAGGGGCGACACGGTGGCACAGCGGTAGAGTCGCTGCCTCAGAGCGCCAGAGGCACTGGTTCCGATCCCGACTAAGGGTGCTGTCTGTACGGAGTTTGCACGTTCTCCCCGTGACCAGCGTGGGTTTTCTCCGGGTGCTCCGGTTTCCTCCCACTCCCCAAAGACGTACAGGTTTGTAGGTTAATTAGCTTGGTGTATTTGTAAATTATAAATGTCCCATTTTCCCAAGTTACTGACAAATTCTCCTGAGTTTTCCCCTTGATTCAAACTCGTAGGTGCTCGGGGCTAAGTTTTTTACTCGTGGACATTTTTCAACATGCTGAGTAAACGCCCCGACTTACCTGATGGCCCGAGTACCTACGGCTGGCATTACGAGCCGCTATGGTATATCTACGGACTCCTGCGGCCTCTTACGGACTCGCTACGGACATTCTTTAGCTTTCATAGCAAAAGGATTTGAGTATAGGAGCAGGGAGGTTCTACTGCAGTTGTACAGGGTCTTGGTGAGACCACACCTGGAGTATTGCGTACAGTTTTGGTCTCCAAATCTGAGGAAGGACATTATTGCCATAGAGGGAGTGCAGAGAAGGTTCACCAGACTGATTACTGGGATGTCAGGACTGTCTTATGAAGAAAGACTGGATAGACTTGGTTTATACTCTCTAGAATTTAGGAGATTGAGAGGGGATCTTATAGAAACTTATAAAATTCTTAAGGGGTTGGACAGGCTAGATGCAGGAAGATTGCTCACGATGTTGGGGAAGTCCAGGACAAGGGGTCACAGCTTAAGGATAAGGGGGAAATCCTTTAAAACCGAGATGAGAAGAACTTTTATCACACAGAGAGTGGTGAATCTCTGGAACTCTCTGCCACAGAGGGTAGTCGAGGCCAGTTCATTGGCTATATTTAAGAGGGTGTTAGATGTGGCCCTTGTGGCTAAGGGGATCAGAGGGTATGGAGAGAAGGCAGGTACGGGATACTGAGTTGGATGATCAGCCATGATCATATTGAATGGCGGTGCAGGCTCGAAGGGCCGAATGGCCTACTCCTGCACCTAATTTCTATGTTTCTATGTTTCTCCGAGTTTCAATCAAGGGGAAAACTCGGGAGAATTCGTGAGTAACTCGGGATAGTGGGACAGGGCCTTACTCCAGCTTTTAGTGTCTATCTTCGGTTTAAGCCGCAGTACACTCATCAGATATTCAACCTGTCTCTCCCTATTAAGATAAAAGTTGTGGCACCGAGCTAATCACTCTCTATTTGAAGAGATTTCTCTTGATTTCTTCATTGGATTTTTTTATAGTCTCTTATGTATTAAGGTCCTCATTATCTTGGACTCCCACACAGCAACTTAACAAGTGATTCTTAAAAAGGCACCAGCCAGCTGTTTTAAAAGGATACATTTGTGTTTTTCTTCCGACATGAAGTACTATGTGTTGTGACAGTTTTAACTCTTACGTCAATAGCAATTGCTGTTAGATAATCGTGAAGGCAATCAAAATCTGAAAATGCCAACCATGAGATGCATAGATAATGCTTGATTTGGAATTGCTTCCAACTATTTATAACAAGTTTAGTTCATTTTAGAGATACGTACAGCGCGGAAACAGGCCCTTCGGCCCCCCGGGTCTGCGCCGACCAGCGATCCTCGCACCCTAACACTATCCTGCACCCACTAGGGACAATTTACATTTATACCACACCAATTAACCTGTACGTCAGTGGTCGACAACCTACGGACCCCGGGCCGAATGTTCAAGTTCAAGAGAATTTATTGTCATGTGTCCCTGATAAGACAATGAAATTCTTGCTTTGCTTCAGCACAACAGAACATAGTAGGCATGAATACAGAACAGATCAGTGTGTCCATATACCATCATATAAATATATACACACATGATTAAATAAACTGATAAAGTGCAAATAACAGATAATGGGCTATTAATGTTCAGAGTTTTGTCCGAGCCAGGTTTAATAGCCTGATGGCTGTGGGGAAGTAGCTATTCCTGAACCTGGTTGTTGCAGTCTTCAGGCTCCTGTACCTTCTACCTGGAGGTAGCAGGGAGATGAGTGTGTGGCCAGGATGGTGTGGGTCCTTGATGATACTGCCAGCCTTTTCGAGGCAGCGACTGCGATAGATCCCCTCGATGGACGGGAGGTCAGAGCCGATGATGGACTGGGCAGTGTTTACTACTTTTTGTAGTCTCTTCCTCTCCAGGGCGCTCAAGTTGCCGAACCAAGCCACGATGCAACCGGTCAGCATGCTCTCTACTGTGCACCTGTAGAAGTTAGAGAGAATCCTCCTTGACAATCCGACTCTCCGTAATCTTCTCAGGAAGTAGAGGCGCTAATGTGCTTTCTTGATAATTGCATTAGTGTTCTCGGACCAGGAAAGATCTTCAGAGATATGCACGCCCAGGAATTTGAAGCTCTTGACCCTTTCAACCATTGACCCGTTGATATAAACGGGACTGTGGGTCCCCATCCTACTCCTTCCAAAGTCCACAATCAGTTCCTTGGTTTTGCTGGTGTTGAGGGCCAGGTTATTGTGCTGGCACCATTTGGTCAGTCGGTTTGGTTTGATTTTATCATTTAAAAATAAATTGGATAGGTATATGGACGGGAAAGGAATGGAGGGTTATGGCCTGAGTGCCGGTAGATGGGACTAGGGGAAAATAAATGTTTGGCACGGATTTGTAGGGCCGAGATGGCCTGTTTCCGTGCTGTAATTGTTATATGGTCATATGGTTATATGATTGAATGGCGGATTAGACTTGATGGGCCGAATGACCTAATTCTGTTCCAAGAACCTATGACCCCAAGACCCCAAGACCCCTCTGCACGTCAATGGTAGTATGCGAGAAATCTTTAAATCTTGTCACCTAACTTTGACATATCAGATTAAGCCCTGACCTGATAGTCAAGAAAGATAGTCATTCTGCTTTAAAATATTTAACAGGAGAAATTTACAGAGGCAAATTTTTGAAATGTTACATAATTGAAAATAAATAGATTGCTACCACTTCAAAGGGCACTTGAAAGGTCGCAGAGATTTGCTTGCTGTTTTTACCTCTAACATTTCCAGGCATGAGCTTTTAACTATTTTCAACCATAGAAGTCAAGCAAGCAACGTCCTGTCCACACACACAGATTGCTCTTGGACGAGTGGTTGCAGTTGATGGTGAGGAGCTGGTGGTAAAACCGAGAGAACAAATTATGCAGGGCTATTCCACCAAGGTTTACTTTAGTTTAGAGATACAGCGCGGAAACAGGCGCTTTGGCCCACCGAGTCCGCTCCGACCAGCGATCCCCGCACACTAACACTATCCTACACACACTAGGGAAATTTACAATTTTACCAAAGCCAATTAATCTACAAACCCGCACGTCTTTGGAGTGTGGGATGAAACCGGAGCACCCGGAGAAAACCCACGCCAAACACAGGGATAACGTACGAACTCCGTACAGACAGCACCCGTAGTAGACAATAGACAATAGACAATAGGTGCAGGAGTAGGCTCTTCGACCCTTCGAGCCAGCACCGCCATTCAATGTGATCATGGCTGATCATCCCCAATCAGTACCCCATTCCTGCCTTCTCCCCATATCCCCTGATTCCGCTATTTTTAAGAGTCCTATCTAGCTCTCTCTTGAAAGCATCCAGAGAACCGGCCTCCACTGCCCTCTGAGGCAGAGAATTCCACAGACTCACAACGCTCTGTGAGAAAAAGTGTTTCCTCATCTCCGTTCTAAATGGCTTACTCCTTATTCTTAAGGTAGTCAGGATGGAACCCGGGTCTCTGGCGCTGTGAGGCAGCAGCTCTAACGATGCGCCACCGTGCCGGTCCTGTGTCGGAAGGCAAAAAGTTGCCTGTGCAAATTTCTCCTGTTAATTATTTTAAGGTCGAGTTACTACCTTTCTTGACTAACAGGTCGTAGCTTAATCTGATGTGTCACAGTTAGGTGAAGTACGGAACTACAGATGTTGGCTCATGTGAAAGATTGATGCAGTCTATTGTGTCTGTCTTCTATATGAAACAGCATCCACAGTTCCTTCCTTCACCTAACTTTGACATATTAGATTAAGCAATGACCTGTTAGTTAAGAAAGATTGTAACACTATCTGGAGTAACTCAGAGGGATAGGCAGCATCTCTGGGGGAAAAGGACATAGGTTTAAGGTGAGCAGGAAAAGATTTAATAGCAACCCGACAGGTGAAGTTTTCTTATGGAAGTGTATAAAATCATGAGAGGGATAAATCGGATAGATGCACACAGTCTCTTGCCCAGAGATGGGGAATCGAGGACCAGAGGACACAGGTTTAAGGTGAGGGGAAAAAGATTTCATAGGAACCCGAGGGGTAACTTTTTTACGCAATGGGTGGTGGGTGTATGGAACGAGCTGCAGCAGGAGATAATTGAGGCAGGGACTATCGCAAGGTTTAAGAAACAATTAGACAGGTACATGGATAGGACAGGTTCAGTGGGATATGGGTCAAATGCAGGCAGGTGGGACTAGTGTATCTGGGACATGTTGGTCGGTTGTGAGCAAGTTGGGCCGAAGGGCCTGTTTCTGTCTGTATGATTCTATGACTATCAATCTTAATAAATAAACCAAAGCAAACCAAATATCCATACGCCAATCCAAAAGCCAAACAAAGTTATAACAAAATACTTCACTTTAATGTTGGCATTCCAGAACACTTGACAAGCAATAGACACAGAGTGCTGGAGTAACTCAGCGGGTCAGGCAGCATCTGTGGAGAACATGGATAGGTGACGTTTCACAGAGTGCTGGAGTAACTCAGCGGGTCAGGCAGCATCTGTGGAGAACATGGATAGGTGACGTTTCACAGAGTGCTGGAGTAACTCAGCGGGTCAGGCAGCATCTGTGGAGAACATGGATAGGTGACGTTTCACAGAGTGCTGGAGTAACTCAGCGGGTCAGGCAGCATCACTGGAGAACATGGTGAGATGAAGTCAACCAGCCCAACAGGTAGAGCAAAGGGGAAGATACAGAGTACAGAATATAGTTCTCAGCATTGTAGCGCATCAGTTCCACAGACAAAGTCCAATGTCCACAATGGGATAGAGGTGAATCGGACAGCACCCTAGCTTATGGAAGGGCCGTTCAGAAGCCTGATAACAGAGGGGAAGAAGCTGTTCCTGAGTCTGCTGGTGCGCGCTTTCAAGCTTCTGTACCTTCTGCCGGACGGGAGCGGGGAGAAGAAGGAATGGCCGGGTTTGGTCAGGGACAAGTCTTTGATGATGTCGGCTGCTTTCCCGAGGCAGCGTGAAGTGTAGATGGAGTCAATGGTGGGGAGTGTGGTCTGTGTGATGGACTGGGCTACATCTACAATGGTGGGGAGTGTGGTCTGTGTGATGGACTGGGCTACATCTACAATGGTGGGGAGTGTGGTCTGTGTGATGGACTGGGCTACATCTACAATGGTGGGGAGTGTGGTCTGTGTGATGGACTGGGCTACATCTACAATGGTGGGGAGTGTGGTCTGTGTGATGGACTGGGCTACATCTACAATGGTGGGGAGTGTGGTCTGTGTGATGGACTGGGCTACATCTACAATGGTGGGGAGTGTGGTCTGTGTGATGGACTGGGCTACATCTACAATGGTGGGGAGTGTGGTCTGTGTGATGGACTGGGCTACATCTACAATGGTGGGGAGTGTGGTCTGTGTGATGGACTGGGCTACATCTACAATGGTGGGGAGTGTGGTCTGTGTGATGGACTGGGCTACATCTACAATGGTGGGGTGTGTGGTCTGTGTGATGGACTGGGCTACATCTACAATGGTGGGGAGTGTGGTCTGTGTGATGGACTGGGCTACATCTACAATGGTGGGGAGTGTGGTCTGTGTGATGGACTGGGCTACATCTACAATTCTCCGCAATCTCTTGCGGTCGTGTGCAAAGCTGTTCCCAAACCAAGCTGTGATGCAACCCTCTGCTTCCTGTGGTTTTGAGCGTGATGTTACCTTCTTGGCCATGGGGTAATGGAGGCATGAAACGTTCAACTGGGAGTCAAGACTACGAGTGTTTCAATCTCATGAATGAATGGCAGGCAGTGACTAATGGGGTACCGCAAGGCTCGGTGCTGGGACCGCAGCTATTTAAAATATACATCAATGATTTAGATGAAGAGATTCAAAGTAACATTAGCAAAATGACACAAAGCTGGGAGGCAGTGTGAACTATGAGGAGGATGCTATGAGAATGCAGGGTGACTTGGACAGGTTGGGTGAGTGGGCAGATGTATGGCAGATGCTGTTTAATGCAGATAAATGTGAGGTTATCGACTTTGGTAGCAAAAACAGGAAGGCAGATTATTATCTAAATGGTGTAAAGTTGGGAAAAGGGGAAGTACAAAGGGATCTGGGGGTCCTTGTTCATCAGTCATTGAAAGTAAACATGCAGGTACAGCAGGCAGTGAAGAAAGCGAATGGCATGTTGGCCTTCATAATTGAATTGAATTGAATCCTTTATTTGTCATTCAGACCTTTCGGTCTGAACGAAATGCTGTTGCCTGCAGCCATACATGTAATAATAACAAAACACAATAAACACAAAATTAACATCCACCACAGTGAGTTCACCAAACACCTCCTCACTGTGATGGAGGCAAAAGTCTTAGAGTTACTGTCTCTTCCCTCCTCTTCTCCCTCTGCGCCGAGGCGATATACACCGGGCGATGGCATCAGTCCCGCGGTTCAAGCTCCGCGGCCCGGGGGTGGTCGAAGCTGCCCGCAGCTGTTGCAACGGGTGCTCCGGAAAACAGGCACCAGCCTGTGACCTGCGAGCTCCCGACATTGTCCTCCACTGGCCCGCGGCCGAGCCCCGGATCCAGGTCGCCGCCGCCAGAACGCCGCCTCAGCCGCCGTAACACCGTCTCCGCCCCGCACCGGGCCGCCCACAAGGCAGCGTCTCAGCCCCGCACCGGGCTGCTCACACGGGAGCGCCTTCCAGCCGGTAGCCGTGCCGCTCACACAGGAGTGTCTCAGCCCCGCGCCGTCCGCCCCCACCGGAGCGCCGAGTCGTGCCGCTACCCGGACGTCGCCACAGCTTGAAGACGGCCAGCCTCGCGTTGGTGAGTCCTGGCTGGCTCTACCTCCGGACCCTCTAGGTCGGTCGCAGGTTGGAGGCCGCCAGCTCCGCCATTAGGCCTCAGCGCAGATGGGGGAAGAGAAGGGGGATACGACAAAAAAGTCGCATTCCCCCGAAGGGAGAGACAGAAAGCTCTGTTTCACCCTCCCCCCACACACATAACACCACCTAATAACCAAAAAAATTACTAAACTAGACAAAAAAACAACACAAAAAGTAAAAACAGACAGACTGCAGGCGAGCCGCAGCTGTATCACAGCGCCGCCACTTCCGGAGCAAAGAGGAAAGAGCAAAGAGGTCCTTCTGCAGTTGTACAGAGCTCTAGTGAGACCACACCTGGAGTATTGTGTGCAGTTTTGGTCCCTAATTTGAGGAAGGACATTCTTGCTATTGAGGGAGTGCAGCGTAGGTTTACAAGGTTAATTCCCGGGATGGCGGGACTGTCATATGCTGTGAGAATGGAGCTGCTGGGCTTGTATACTCCGGAATTTAGAAGGATGGGAGGGGATCTTATTGAAACATATAAGATTATTAAGGGTTTGGACATGCGAGAGTCAGGAAACATGTTCCCAATGTTGGGGGAGTCCAGAACCAGGGGCCACAGTTTAAGAATAAGGGGCAAGCCATTTAGAACGAAGAGGAGGAAACACTTTTGATCAATGGTGTTTTATCATTAATGTTTTATTATTACTAATGTTTAATTTTTCCGAATCATTCGTAAATGTCACTGTATGCCATGTTGTTACTTGTGGGCGGAGCACCAAGGCAAATCCCTTGTATGTGAATACTTGGCCTATAAACGTACTTACTTTTTCTCACAGAGAGTGGTGAGTCTGTGGAATTCTCTGCCTCAGAGGGCGGTGGAGGCCGGTTCTGTGGACACTTTCAAGGGAGAGCAAGATAGGGCTCTTAAAGATAGCGGAGTCAGGGGATATGGGGAGAAGGCAGGAACGGGGTACTGATTGTGGATGATCAGCCATGATCACATTGAATGGCGATGTTGGTTGGAAGGGCCGAATGGCCTCCTCCTGGCACCTATTGTCTATTGGAACTGAGAACAGTAGCTCGGGCAAAATGGAGTCTGAAGAAAGACGGTCAGAGCAGATGTTACGTTGCGGTGCTGTAGACAGCGGCCAAGCCTTCTATAAAGCAATCATGCTTAGTTGTCTGCATGGCGATTAATTAGATGAAAAGTTGTTGAATAGTTATAAAGAGATCCTGGGCCCTGACTGAGAGACAGCATGAAGCTCATTATTTAATAATGTGACTGCACAACATGCGTTAGGAGAGGGAAGCGAAGCGGAATGACATCCACAAACTCCTCTGGGAAATAACAGTTGCTGATCACAGGATGTTTCAGGCAAAGGCAAGGAGCTTGTTTTTGACTTCCTGATGGAAGGGGCAGGCGGGCCTCAGCAGAACGCTGCTCGGGAATTTTAATTAGGGAACGGAAATTGCGATCCGTGGCGGCGGCGGCAACAGGACTCCCCGTCCCGATCGCTACCACGGAAGTCGAAAGGTCACCTGTGGTAGAAAGCGCTTTCTCTGTGATGAGAATGTATTGTATCTTTTCATCCCCCACTCAGATGCTGACCCAAGATGCCAGTTACAATTATTGCCACTTGGAAGGAAATGTCCCATCAAATTACATCTGAAGATGAACCGTTACCTGACTCTGGTTGGATTAGTCGGGCTGCGGCTAAAATTGCTCAGAAGTTCCTAAGTTGTTGGAGCAGGGTGAAGTCATCCAGCCCATCAGGTCTGCTCCGCCATTCAATCATGACTGACCTGCAAATGACAATAGACAATAGACAATAGATGCAGGAGTAGGCCATTTGGCCCTTCGAGCCAGCACCGCCATTCAATGTGATCACGGCTGATCATCCACAATCAGTACCCCGTTCCTGCCTTCTCCCTATATCCCCAGATTCCGCTATCATCAAGAGCCCTATCTAGCTCTCTCTTGAAAGCATCCAGAGAACCTGCCTCCACCTGAGGCAGAGAATTCCACAGACTTACAACTCTCTGTGTGAAAAAGTGTTTCCTCGTCTCTGTTCTAAATGGCTTACTCCTTATTCTTAAACTGTGGCCCCTGGTTCTGGACTCCCCCAACATCGGGAACATGTTTCCTGCCTCTAGCGTGTCCAAACCCTTAATAATCTTATATGTTTCAAGAAGGTACCCCCTCATCCTTCTAAATTCCAGAGTGCACAAGCCCAGCTGCTCCATTCTCTCAGCATATGACAGTCCCGCCATCCCGGGAATAAATCTTGTAAATCTACGCTGCACTCACTCAAAAGGAAGAATGTCCTTCCTCAAATTTGGAGACCAAAACTGCACACAATACTCCAGGTGTGGTCTCACTAGGGCCCTGTACAACTGCAGGAGGTCAACATGCCATTCACTTTCTTTACTGCCTGCTGTACCTGCATGCTTACTTTCATTGACTGATGAACAAGGACCTCCAGATCCCGTTGTACTTTTCCCAACTTAACACCATTCAGATAATAATCTGCCTTCCTGATTTTGCTACCAAAGTGGATTACCTCACATTTATCCACATTAAACTACATCTACCATGCATCTGCCCACTCACCCAATCTGTCTAAGTCACCCTCATAGCATCCTCCTCACAGTTCACACTGCCACCCAGCTTTGTGTCATCTGCAAATTTGCTAATGTTACTTGTGATCCCTTCATCTAAATCATTAATATATATATTGAAGGCCTGAGCTACAGGGAGAGGTTGAACAGGCTGGGTCTCCATTCCTTGGAGCACAGGAGGATGAGGGGTGATTGATGAACAAGGACCCCCAGATCCAGTTATACTTCTCCTTTTACCAATGGGACACCAGCTAGGTGCTGTCACATTCACCTCTAGCCCATTGCGGACATTGGACTTTGTCTCTGGAAATGAGAATGCTAAGAACTACATTCTGCAGTCTACAGCATGTAAAATCATATCGCTGGGGTGTTAACTGCACAAGCAGCTGTCATAGACATAGAAAATAGGTGCAGGAGGAGGCCATTCGGCCCTTCGAGCCAGCACCGCCATTCATTGTGATCATGGCTGATCGTCCCCTATCAATAACCCGTGCCTGCCTTCTCCCCATATCCCTTGACTCCACTAGCCCCTAGAGCTCTATCTAACTCTCTCTTAAATCCATCCAGTGACTTGGCCTCCACTGCCCTCTGTGGCAGGGAATTCCATAAATTCACAACTCTCTGGGTGAAAACGTTTTTTCTCACCTCATCTTAAATGACCTCCCCTTTATTCTAAGACTGTGGCCACTGGTGCTGGACTCGCCCAACACTGGGAACATTTTTCCTGCATCTAGCTTGTCCAGACCTTTTATAATTATATATGTTTCCATAAGAACCCCCTCATCCTTCTAAACTCCAGTGAATACAAGCCGAGTATTTTCAATCTTTCCTCATATGACAGTCCCGCCATCCCAGGGATCAATCTCGTGAACCTACGCTGCACTGCCTCAATCACAAGGATGTCTTTCCTCAAATTAGGAGACCAAAACTGTACACAATACTCCAGATGTGGTCTCACCAGAGCCCTATACAACTGCAGAAGAACCTCTTTAATCCTATAACCATATAACCATATAACCATATAACAATTACAGCACGGAAACAGGCCATCTCGACCCCTCTAGTCCGTGCCGAACACATAATCTCCCCTAGTCCCATATACCTGCGCTCAGACCATAACCCTCCATTCCTTTCCCATCCATATAACTATCCAATTTATTTTTAAATGATAAAAACGAACCTGCCTCCACCACCTTCACTGGAAGCTCATTCCACACAGCTACCACTCTCTGAGTAAAGAAGTTCCCCCTCATGTTACCCCTAAACTTCAGTCCCTTAATTCTCAAGTCATGTCCCCTTGTTTGAATCTTCCCTACTCTCAGTGGGAAAAGCTTTTCCACGTCAACTCTGTCTATCCCTCTCATCATTTTAAAAACCTCTATCAAGTCCCCCCTTAACCTTCTGCGCTCCAAAGAATAAAGCCATAACTTGTTCAACCTTTCTCTGTAACTTAGTTGCTGAAACCCAGGCAACATTCTAGTAAATCTCCTCTGTACTCTCTCTATTTTGTTGACATCCTTCCTATAATTAGGCGACCAAAATTGTACACCATACTCCAGAATTGGCCTCACCAATGCCTTGTACAATTTTAACATTACATCCCAACTTCTATACTCAATGCTCTGATTTATAAAGGCCAGCACACCAAAAGCTTTCTTTACCACCCTATCTACATGAGATTCCACTTTCAGGGAACTGTGCACAGTTATTCCCAGATCCCTCTGTTCACCTACATTCTTCAATTCCCTACCATTTACCATGTACGTCCTTCATATTAATTCATTAATATGTCTATACTGAAATCCTCTTGTTATGAAGGCCAACATTCCATTAGCGTTCTTCACTGCCTGCTGTACCTGCACGCCAACTTTCAGTGACCGGTGTACAAGGACACCCAGGTCTCGCGGCACCTCCCCCTTACCTAACCTAACCCCATTGTCGATATGGGCTCCTGTTCATCAGCAAGATCAAGCACAGTCTGGGCAAACATCTAAGCTCAGATTGAGGCTTACGGGATCTCCCCCTCCCATTCCCACACTGACCTTTCTGTCCTGGGCTTCCCATGGTTATAAGAAAGATGTTTGCAAGCTGGAAAGTGTGCAGAGAAGATTTACGAGGATGTTGCCAGGACCCAAGGATCTGAGTTATAGAGAGAGGTTGAACAGGCTGGGACTCTTTGGAGTGCAGGAGGATGTGGGGTGATCTTATAGAGGTATAAATAATCATGAGTGGAATCTATGTTTAAGGTGAGGGGGGGAAATATTTTATAGGAACCTGAGGGGTAACTTTTTCACATAAAAGATGCTGGGTGGAGGTGGTTGAGGCTGGGACTATCCCAATGTTTATGAAACATTTAGACAGGTACATGGATAGGACAGGTTTAGAGTGATATGGGCCAAACGCAGGATAATGGGACTAGTGGAGATGGGACATGTTGGCCAGTGTCGGCAAGTTGTGCCGAAGGGCCTGTTTTCACACTTTATGACTCCTTGACTCTGTGACTCTGTGTCTCTGTGTGTCTGTGACTGTGTCTCTGTGTGCCCCTGTGTCTCTGTGTCTCTGTGACTCTGTGTCTCTGTGACTGTGTCTCTGTGACTCTGTGTGTCTGTGTGTCTCTGTGACTGTGTGTCTGTGACTCTGTGACTCTGTGTCTCTGTGTCTCTGTGACTCTGTGTCTCTGTGACTCTGTGTCTCTGTGTCTCTGTGTCTCTGTGACTCTGTGACTCTGTGTCTCTGTGTCTCTGTGACTCTGTGTCTCTGTGACTCTGTGTCTCTGTGTCTCTGTGTCTCTGTGTCTGTGTCTCTGTGTCTCTGTGTCTCTGTGTCTCTGTGTCTCTGTGTCTCTGTGACTGTGTCTCTGTGTCTCTGTGTCTCTGTGTCTCTGTGTCTCTGTGTCTCTGTGACTCTGTGTCTCTGTGACTGTGACTCTGTGTCTGTGTGTCTGTGTCTCTGTGTCTCTGTGACTGTGTCTGTGTGTCTGTATGTCTGTGTGTCTGTGTGTCTGTGTGTCTGTGTCTCTGTGTCTCTGTGTCTCTGTGTCTCTGTGTCTCTGTGACTCTGTGTCTCTGTGTCTCTGTGACTCTGCGACTGTGACTGTGTGTCTATAATGTGACATGTAAGTAAGGCTTCAAGCTGTGTACTGGTAGCCCAGGTTAATTGCAAAACTCACAGCCATGTGAGACAAACACGATTGTAGTTGAAAAGGGAAATTAGTTTCACATTGATGGAGAAAGGAAGTGATGGACAACCTGATTGCGTTTAATGAAGGAGAAATGGGAGATGGCTCCTGTGATATTAACCTGTACAGTATTCTGTAATCCGATTAATTCTAATCCAGTAAACTTGATAACTTGTGACCATAGTGACAGCTTGTTATACAAATCTGGAATTCATTAATATGTCTTGAATTTTAGTTTAAACTCCACAAAATGTTTTGTGCAGCTTTATAATCTCTATGTGGGTTTCTTCCGGCTATCTATTCAGGTTCTGCTCTTAATAGCCCTGCCCCACGGTACGAGTTCATTCCAAGAGCTCTCCCGAGTTTAAAATAAAATCAAACTCATGGTAAGCACGGAGAATGAACGTAGCGGGTGCGTCGGAGCTCGGGGACGTCCCTTAGTGGCTTGTAACGTTAACGGCAGGTACTCGGGAAGACTCGCTAACGGCAGGTAAGCACGGGAAGACTCGTGAAGTTTTTTCAACATGTTGAAAAATGTCCACGAGAGCCCCGAGTACCTACGAGCGGCCATTACCGTAATTCTCCGAGATCGAATCAGGGCAAACTCGGGAGAACTCGGGAGAACTCTTGGAATGAACTCGTACAGTGGGACAGGGCTTTAATGATGAACAGATCACGGTATACCAGAACCAAACACAGTCAGTTAATGAGAAAAAAATATGTACAAATCCAGAATCAACAAATTTACCCCCAGTTGGGTAAATATACCCCAGGTTGGGAACCCTTGCAGTAAACATTCTTCCCTTTATCATGTATCTATACATGGCTAATGGCTCGTTTGTAATCATGTATTGTCTTTCCGCTGACTGGATAGCACTCAACATCAGCCATGATCAGCCATGATCACATTGAATGGCTCGAAGGGCCGAATGGCCTACTCCTGCACCGATTGTCTATTGTATCTATTGTAAAAGGTGACAATAAACTGAACTGAAGCGTAAAGGTTAAATCGGAAAGATACAGTAACACGTGCAACACTTCACTTGATGAAAGTGAAAAATAAATAAATCACCATAAAGCTATGAAACAGCATGTGGGCAGGAAACCGTCCAAACCAGCAGTACCAATGCACAGCGTGAAATACGATGGCATGCGTTTCCCTGTCAGACGAGCTCATTAAAGAATACTTACTGTACATCTTTTCAGTGACATCACCAGCTCAAAGACTCTCAAGTTAAATTGTGTGTCGGTACAAGTGTACAACCAGTTGAACAAGAACGCAGGAGATCTCCAATGTTCTCATCACTTGGAGGGATTGCCATCACAAGAATCACAAGGAAGGAACTTCAGCTGCTGGTTTACACCAAAGATAGACACAAAGTGCTGGAGTAACTCAGCGGGACAGGCCAGCATCTCTGGAGAGAAGGAATGGGTGACGTTTCGGGTCGAGACCCTTCTTCAGACTGAGTCTCCGTTCCATCTGAATGAATCTGTGGAATTCTTTGCCGCAGAAGGATGTGGAGCCCGTCACTGGATATTTTTAAGGCATCGATAGATAGATTTTTGATTCGTGCGGGTGTCAGCGGTTATGAGGAGAAGGCAGGAGAATGGGGTTTATTGGGAGAGATAGGTCAGCCATGATTGAATGGCGCAGTAGACTTGATGGGCTAAAATTGACTAATTCTACTCCCATAACATGAACTTATGACTCTCAGTCTGAAGAAGGGTCTCGATCGAAACATCACCCATTCCTTCTCTCCAGATATGCTGCCCGTCCCGCTGAGTTACTCCAGCATTTTGTCTGTCTTCGACTGATTCAAGTCAAGCATTGAATTGACATATGTCAATTGGGTGCAGTGTTGGTCCCCTAATTTGAGGAAGGACATTCTTGCTATTGAGGGAGTGCAGCGTAGGTTTACAAGGTTAATTCCTGGGATGGCGGGACTGTCATATACTGAGAGAATGGAGCGGCTGGGCTCGTATACTCTGGAGTTTAGAAGGATGAGAGGGCATCTTATTGAAACATATAAAATTATTAAGGGTTTGCACACGCTAGAGGCAGGAAACATGTTCCCGATGTTGGGGGAGTCCAGAACCAGGTTAAGAATAAGGGGTAAGCCATTTAGAACAGAGATGAAGAAACACTTTTTCTCACAGAGAGTGGTGAGTCTGTGGACTTCTCTGCCTCAGAGGGCGGTGGAGGCAGGTTCTCTTGATGCTTTCAAGAGAGAGCTAGATAGGGCTCTTAAAGATAGCGGAGTCAGGGGATATGGGGAGAAGGCAGGAATGGGGTACTGATTGGGGATGATCAGCCATGATCACATTGAATGGCGGTGCTGGCTCGAAGGGCCAAATGGCCTACACCTGCACCTATTGCCTATTGTCCTAATTCTGCTCCTGTGACATATGGACATTGCTTTTTGTTGAGAGAAAGTTGCAGAAGACCTTCCCTGAGCAGCCCACGTGAGCTCAGGCCCTCTGTTCATCATCCACATCCCTGCCGGCAAAATTAGAAACAGACTTAAAGGGAGTCAGCTCCTCTCGGTCATTAAATATTTAGCAGGCGTTCAGCAGGACACCTCTTCGGGGTGGTCATTCTAACAGTGCCACTTCTTTGAAGTCATCAACATGATGATATCAGTTCAGTGGAGAAGACTTTGTAGTGTTTGCACCAGCCGGGCGTTCATCACAAAGAGAAACCCGTGCGTAAGGCAGGCGCGCTTTCATTTTTCATCTCCGCAGGGCTCTCTTTGCCACCGTCAACAGCCACAGCCCGACATGCTTGTTCAATCCAACCTGAGTAAGAAAGATGATGGGGACTTGCTACCAATAAAGATAATGGCCACTTGCGATCCCCTCTCAACATGCAATGGACAACTAGGGCAATTTGTTAGCCAGTTAGTATATTGTCACATATACTGACTTGAGACAGAGTTCCTACAGCATTTTGCCTGTCTTCGACCAAGTCAAGTCAAGCCAAGTCACTTTTATTTCTATAGCATATTAAAAAAACAACTCTCGTTGGCCAAAGTGCTTTACATTGGTGGAGGTACTAACGTTACACACACTGGTTCATAGATTAAGTACATACATAAATACATACATGTAGCCCTCCCTCAGAGGACGTCAAGAAAGGCTTGAGAGTAAAGATGAGTTTTAAGTCTCGACTTAAAGGAGTCAATGGAGGGGGCAGTTCTGATGGGAAGAGGGATGCTGTTCCACAGTGTCCTGTGACTGATGCAAGAGTCAAGCATTTAATTGACATATGTGCTGGCTCAAAGGGCCGAATGGCCTCCTCCTGCACCTATTTTCTATGTCAATTGTGTACAGTTTTGTTCCCCTAATTTGAGGAAGGACATTCTTGCTATTGAGGGAGTGCAGCGTAGGTTCACCAGGTTAATTCCCGGGATGGCGGGACTGTCATATGCTGAGAGAATGGAGCAGCTGGGCTTGTACACTCTGTAGTTTAGAAGGACGAGAGGTGATCTTATTGAAACATATAAGATTATTAAGGGTTTGGACACGCTAGAGGCAGGAAACATGTTCCCGATGTTGGGGGAGTCCAGAACCAGGGGCCACACACAGTTTAAGAATAAGGGGTAAACCATTTAGAACAGAGATGAGGAAACACTTTTTCTCACAGAGAGTTGTGAGTGTGGAATTATCTGCCTCAGAGGGCGGTGGAGGCCAGTCCACTGGGAACTTTCAAGAGAGAGCTAGATAGGGCTCTTGAAGATAGCGGAGTCAGGGGATATGGGGAGAAGGCAGGAATGGGGTACTGATTGGGGATGATCACATTGAATGGCGGTGCTGGCTCGAAGGGCCGAATGGCCAACTCGTGCACCCATTGTTTATTGTCTATTGACTTTAGAGATGCAGCGTGGAAAGTTCAGCTTAGTTTACTGTCATCGTTACCGAGGTAGAGTGAAAAGCTTTTGTGGTGTGCTCAGGGCCGGATTTAAGTATAAGCTGGACAAGCTTCAGCTTAGGGCCTCCAGATCTCGGGGGCCTCGCAGAGCCGGATTTACCACTAGGCTTCATAGGTTGAAGCCTCAGGCCTCGAAATCTAGACGGGCTCCGGCCAAGGCAGGACACCTGCCGTTCATCTCTGGGCGGCCCCCCCTCTCTATCTCTCTCTCTCTCTGTCTGTCTGTCAATCTCCGTCTCCGCCCGCCATCCGTATCCATGTCCGGGCCGCCGGGTCTCCGTTCTCTGCTCGCTCCTCATCCGCCGGCACGGCACGGCAGGCCGCCTTGCACATGCGCACGGCTACGGCCAGCACGTCCTCACCCTTCACATGCGCACAACCACCGCCAGCACACCATTGGCCGCCCAGCGCATGCGTACTGCCACGGCAACTGGTCGGCGCTGGGCACTTTCTGCCTCGCTGTGAATTGTGGGAGATCTGGCCGCCATTGCTATCCGGTCGCTGCCTCGCCGCCAGCGCTGAAAACCAACGCAGAATCACTCCCTGACCCTGGATCTGGAGTAACTCTTGCTCCTGGTTTCCTGGTCCTCCATAAATATTCTAAATGGAATTTAAACTGGAGGTGGTAGAGGGCTGAACAATAACAGCCGATTGCATTTTATCTGTTTATTTATTGTGTATATATATGGTCTATGGTATATAAACACACTGAACTTTTATCTCCTGTTCTGTATTATCTTTACATATTGAGTTGTGCTGCAGCAAGCAAGAATTTCTTTTTTTTTTTTCTTCTTTTTTTTTTCTTAGAAGTACAGTAAGTTACAATAATACACAACACATATGTCTTAATACATTTTTTTGTACCGCTTCATTTTTTAAGCTTTAAGAAAAAGATAGAAGTAAAGAATGTAAGGAAAGTGCGCAAGAGTCGTGAAGGTGCAAGAGAGTGTTGAGAAAAGAAAGCCCCTTAGAAAAGAAGTTAGAGAAGGAAGTAAAGAAAGAAAGAAAGTAGACCCTAGAAAAGAAGGAAAAAGAAAGGAGAAACAATCGCTCTATTATAACATTAAACTCCGCAGAAAGGGGACTACCAACCAAGTCTGTTTTTGTTGTTTTACAGATCCTGGCACCATTTATTTATTTATTTATTTATTTTATTTTTTTAATTACTGTTGCACCTCATGCTTGTAATAGTTCCAAAAAACGTAGACCACGTCTTTTGGAATTGGTCTGCTTTGCCTGCTAAGAGGAATCTCATCTCTTCCAGATGTAGTGTTTCAAACATATCTGATATCCACATTTTTATTGTTGGTGTGGGCGCATTTTTCCAGAATTTAAGTATAAGCTTTTTTCCCATTATTAGCCCATAATTAAGTAAATTCTTCTGAAACACGTTTAGTTCAGGGTTACCTTCCGATATTCCAAAAATGACCCATTCTGGTTTTGGTACCAGTTTTATTTTAATTAATTTTGTAAAGATGTCAAATATTTAATTCCAGAATGTTTGTATTTTTGTACAAAAAACGAAAGAATGCGCTATGGTAGCTTCTTGATACAGACATTTATCACAGATGGGTGAGACATTAGGGAAGAATTTATTTATTTTAGTTTTTGAATAATATAGTCTATGTAATGTTTTGAATTGGATGAGCGTATGTCGTACGTTGATCGAACATTTATGCACCTGTAGTAAGTGATTATCCCAGCTCTCTTTTGAAATTTTTATAGCTAATTCTTGTTCCCAGTCTCTTCTAATTCCATCAGTTGTGGGTATTTCTATGTTTAAGATGATGTTATATAAGTACGATATTAGATTCGCTGATTCCGCCTTTGTCTTCATTGCTTCATCCAGTAAGTCTGGCAAGCAAGAATTTCATTGTCCTATCTGGGACACATGACAACAAAACTCCCTTGACTCTTGACTTGGACTTAAGCAAAAAAGGGTTCTTGGGGAAAAAAGATGTACCTTAAATTTATTTGCATCTGGGTGGGTAACTATGGTAGGGTGAAGACCATTCCATGCTTTAATTGTGCGGAGGAACTCCATGGAGCAGCCAGCAACTCTGGATAGAAGAAATTGGGTGACGTTTCGGGTAGAGATCCTTCTTTAGACTCCCTCTGGTTTTAGTGTTTTTAGTTTAATTTAAAGATACAGCATGGAAACAGGCCCTTCGGCCCACCGAGTCCATGCCGACCACCGATCACCCGTACACTAATTCTATCCCACACATTAGCGGAGTAAGTCAAGAGTGTTTTATTCTCTCACATCCCAGTTAGAACAATGAAATCCTTACTTGCATCAGCACAACAGAATATGTAAACATAGTACTCTGTAAACAATGTTATAAACGAGAAAACAAAACCGTGTATATTTATATATGAATATATATATATATATATATATATATATATATGTGTGTATAATATATTATATATACCCATACACACACAATTTCCCTCCTGGGATTTATAAAGTTCTATCGTATAGTATCGTGTGTGTAGGAAGGAACTGCAGATGCTGGTTTAAACTGGAGATAGACACAAAAAAGCTGGAGTAACTCAACAGGTCAGACAGAATCTCTGGACAAAAGGAAAATATAAAGTTTTGGGCTGGGTCTGAAAAAGGTTCCTGCACACTTTTGGAATGTGGAAGGAAACAAGAACACTCGGAGAAAACCCATGCGATCAAAAGGAAAAGGAGCAAAATCTATACAGACAGCACCCATATTCAGGATCAATTCCGGGTCTGTGGCACTTTTAGGCAGCGGCTTCATGGCCAATGTACTGCCCCATAGTCTTGAACTGAATTAAAACATACAGTAGCTGTAAAGGGGGACATAGCGTCACTTGGAGATTTAAAACTGAAAATGGATATTTTCATTTTTTTAGTAACCAAAGTTATCAACGTATAATTTTTTGTGTGTTGGAAAACAAAATATAGTGGCACAGCTGGTAGACTTGCAGCCTCACACACCAGAGATCTGTGTTCGATCCTGTCCTCGGGCACTGACTGTGTTGAATTTGCACATTCTCCATGCAAGCGTGTGGGTTTCCTCCCACATCCCAAAGATGCATGGGCTTTGTCGGTTAACTTGTCTCTGTAAAATTGCCCCTAATGTGGAGGGAGTGGGTGAGGAAAGTGGGATAACAGAACTTGTGTGAATGGGTAGACAAAAATGCTGGAGAAACTCAGCGGGTGAGGCAGCATCTATGGAGCGAAGGAAATAGGCGACATTTCGGGTCTTCAGATTGATGTCGGGGGGGGGGATGGGAAAAAGAAAGGAAGAGGCGGAGACAGTAGGCTGTGGGGGAGCTGGGAATGGGAGGGGAAGGAGGGAGAAAGCAGGGACTACCTGAAATTGGAGGTCAATGTTCATTCCGCTGGGGTGTAAACTACCCAAGCGAAATGTGAGGTGCTGCTCCTCCAATATGCGGTGGGACTCACTCTGGCCATGGAGGAGGCCCAGGACAGAAAGGTCAGATTTGGAATGGGAAGGGGAGTTGAAGAGCTGAGCCACCGGGAGATCAGGTTGGTTATTGCGAACTGAGTGGAGGTGTTGGGCGAAGCGATCGCCAAGCCTGCGCTTGGTCTCACCGAGGTTGATCATACGCTGAATAATCCAACCACATTTTTGTTTGGAAGTGGAAAGAAATAATAGAAATTGCATTCATTGCAATGTGTAAAAAGAGTTGAGATACTGTATTATAATTTTGCTGCATGTCATTGTGGTATATATCATGTCTTGATTGGTGAATATCAAGTTCAAGTTCAAGTTCAAGTGAGTTTATTGTCATGTGTCCCTGTGTAGGACAATGAAATTCTTGCTTTGCTTAAGCACACAGAAAATAGTAGGCATTTACTACAAAACAGATAAATGTGTCCATATACCATGATATAAATATATACCCACATGAATAAATAAACTGGTAAAGTGCAAATAACAGAAAGTGGTTACTAATAATCAGAGTTTTGTCTGAGCCAGGTTTAATAGCCTGATGGCTGTGGGGAAGTAGCTATTCCTGAACCTGGTTGTTGCAGTCTTCAGGCTCCTGTACCTTCTACCTGAAGGTAGCAGGGAGATGAGTGTGTGGCCAGGATGGTGTGGGTCTTTGATGATACTGCCAGCCTTTTTGAGGCAGCGACTGCGATAAATCCCCTCGATGGAAGGAAGGTCAGAGCCGATGATGGACTGGGCAGTGTTTACTACTTTTTGTAGTCTTTTCCTCTCCAGGGCGCTCAAATTGCCGAACCAAGCCGCGATACAACCGGTCAGTATGGTCTCGACTGTGCACCTGTAGAAGTTAGAGAGAGTCTTCCTTGACATACCGACTCTCCGTAATCTCCTCAGGAAGTAGAGGCGCTGATGAGCTTTTTTGATAATTGCGTTAGTGTTCTCGGACCAGGAAAGATCTTCAGAGATGTGCACGCCCAGGAATTTGAAGTTCTTGACCCTTTCAACCATCGACGCGTTGATATAAATGGAACTGTGGGTCCCCCTCCTACTACTTCCAAAGTCCACAATCAGTTCCTTGGTTTTGCTGGTGTTGAGGGCCAGGTTATTGCGCTGGCACCATATGGACAGTTGCTCAATCTCTCTTCTGTATTATGACTCATCCCCATCAGTGATACGCCCCACAATAGTGGTGTCGTCAGCGAACTTGATGATGGAGTTCGCACTGTGGTTGGCTACGCAGTCATGGGTATAGAGTGAGTACAGCAGGGGGCTGAGCACGCAGCCTTGAGGTGCTCCCGTGCTGATTGTTATCGAGGCTGACACATTTCCACCAATACGGACAGACTGTGGTCTGTGGATGAGGAAGTCGAGGATCCAGTTGCAGAGGGATGCGCAGAGACCCAGTTCTGCGAGTTTGGTAACCAGTTTGGAGGGGATGATTGTGTTAAATGCCGAGCTGTAATCAATGAATAACAGCCTGACATATGAGTTTTTGTTGTCCAAGTGGTCCAGTGCGGAGTGGAGGGCCAGCGAGATCGCATCCACCGTTGATCTGTTGTGGCAGTAAGCGAACTGCAGTGGGTCCAGGTTTTTGTCGAGGTAGGAGTTGATTTGCTCCATGATCAACCTCTCAAAGCACTTCATCACCACCGGCGTTAGTGCCACTGGTCGATAGTCATTGAGGCATGTCACCTTACTCTTCTTGGGCACTGGTATAATTGATGCCCTTTTAAAGCAGGTGGGGACCTCAGACCTCAGAAGTGAGAGGTTGAAAATGTCCGTAAAAACTCCCACCAGTTGGTCCGCACAGGTTTTTAGAACACGACCGGGTATACCATCAGGACCAGGTGCTTTTCGGAGGTTCACCCCTCTGAAGGATTTCCTGACATCGGCCTCTGTGACTGAGACTGAAATGCCATCACAGCGAATGGGGGATCGGGAAGGTACATCAGTATTCTCCCTGTCACAGCTTATCTCATTGGCTACGCTAGGCTGCAAATCTGGTGGGTGGGGGATTGGGGGGGGGGGGGGGGGGGGGGGGGGCCTCACAAGTGGAACAGCTCTTCATCTAAATCCAGCCCTGGGTGTGCCATCCAGTCAGCCCATAGACTATACATGGCGGCACTGTGGCAGAGCGGTAGAGTTGCTGCCGCACAGCGCCAGAGACCGGGTTAGATCCTGTCCGCGGGTGCTGCCTGTACTGTATTCAGGTTGGTACTGGGACCCAAGAAAGGGAGTTTGTCGAGTGCCTCCGAGATGGATTCTTAGAGCAGCTTGTATTGGAGCATACCAGAGAGAAGGCAATTGTGGATTTAGTGTTGTCTAATGAACCAGATTTAATAAGGGAACTCAAGGTAAAGGAACCGCTCGGGGGTAGTGACCATAATATGATGTTTTTATCTGCAGTTTGAGAGCGAGAAGTGTCAGTGTTGCAGTTGAACAAAGGGGACTATGAAGGCATGAGAGAGGAGCTGGCCAAGGTCAACTGGAAAAGGATCCTAGAGGAATGATGGTGGAACAGCAATGGCTGGAATTTCTGGGCATAATCCAGAAGATGCAGGATCATTTCATTCCAAAGAGGAAGAAAGATTCTCAGGGGAGTAGGAGGCAACCGTGGCTGACAAGGGAAGTTAGGGACTGTATAAAACTAAAAGAAAAGATGTCTAACACAGCAAAGAGTAGCCGGAAGCCAGAGGATCGGGAAACTTTCAAAGGACAACAGAAGTTAACAGAAAGGGCAACACCGGGTGAAAAGGTGAAGTACGAGGGTAAGCTGGCCAAGAATATAAAGAAGGATAGTAAAAGCTTCTTTAGGCATGTTAAGAGAAAAAGATTAATAAAGACAAATGTGGTCTTTGTAGTTGAGGCTATCACAAAGTTTAAGAAACAGTTCGACAGGTACATGGATAGGACAGGTATGGATGGATATGGACCAAACACAGGCAGGTGGGACTAGTGTAGCTGGGACATGTTGGCCAGTGTGGGCAAGTTGGTCCAAAGGGTCTGTTTCCACGCTGTATCACTCTATGACTCTATTAGTCTAAAGGGCCTGTCCCACTTGGCGATTTTTTCGGCGACTGCCGGCATAATTGACTAAAGTACCAGGTCACCGAAACATGCGCGGCGTAACACGGCGTTATGCGCCGAGTCTTTGCATGACGACGTATTGATGCGCGGTGTTTTTTCAAGTGTCGCAACATTTTTTTGTCACCGCTGGATTTTTGAAATGTTCTAAATCTTTTGGCGACACTGATATGAAACCGACAGTCGCCGAAATAATCATCAAGTGGGACAGGCGCTTAAGGCGTCCATGCAGTTTCTTAAGGCCCTGTCCCACTTTCCTGAGTTACTCATGAACTCTCCCAAGTTTTCCCCTTGATTCGAACTCGGAGAATTACGGTAATGGCCGTTCGTAGGTACTCGGGGCTATTTTTTTAACCCGTGGACATTTTTCACCATGTTGAAAAAACCGTCCCGTCTTACCTGATGCCCCAAGTTCCTACGGTTGGCATCACGAGCCGCTACAAAACATCTACACTCCAATGGCCTCCTATGGGCTCACTACCGACATTCCCCGACATTGCCCGAGTTCGAATCAAGGGGAAAACTCGGGAAAGTTTGTGAGTGACTCGGGAAAGTGGGACAGGGCCTTAACAACACCAGAATCATCTCATGCTTCATATCTTCAAGATTACTTTGTTTAGATTTAATACCATCGTACCAAAGTGAGTTGTATTGCATTCAGTCTTAATATAAAATTCTGTCACGTTATGAGTATTCTTTATTAGTACACAGTAATTAAGTAAACATTTTTTTATTATCTAATATTAAATCTAAGATGCCGTGTTTCCAGTTGATTCCACAACACAGTGAGTGTTTTGCTGTCTTTCTGTAGTCTCATGCCTTTTCCCACCTCTGTTTCTCCACCTCGAACTTATTATCGTGTATACTTTTTGAAATGACACCGCCTGCATTCAGCTTAGACCTTACTTTAGAGATTCATTCCCACCGAATCCGCACCGACCAGCGATCCCCGCACACTAACACTATCCTACATACACTGGGGACAATTTGCAATTTTATCAAAGCCAATTAACCTACAAATCTCGCCCGTCTTTGGAGTGTGGGAGGAAACCGGAGCACCCGGAGAAAACCCACGCAGGTCACGGGAAGAACATACCATCTGGCGCTGTGAGGCAGCAACTCTACCGCTGTGTCACTGTGGCACCCTAGTTGCTGGGATAACATTACTGTTATTCCAACCATTTTCAATTCCGTGGAACTTCAGCAAACTTCCTTCATTGTGTGTAGAAAGGAACTGCAGATGCTAGTTTATTTTATTGGGGAGAATGTAAAAACGGGACGTGCGGGGCTGGGGAATGATAAGGTTGGAGGCTGTTGGTGACCCTTAGACTATTTATGATGGGACTTTACTGGCTTTACCTTGCACTGAACATTATTCCATTATCCTGTATCTGTACACTGTGAATGGCTCGATTGTAATCATGTATTGTCTTTCTGCTGACTGGTTAGCACGCAACAAAAGTTTTTCATTGTACCTCGTTACACGTGACAATAAACTAAACTGAACTTCTGTGCAGTCACTTCTGTGGATGGTTAAAAGAAGATTCTCAGCGGGTCAGGCAGTATCTGTGGAGAACATGGATAGGGGACGTTTCACAGAGTGCTGGAGTAGCTCAGCGGGTCAGGCAGCATCTCTGGAGAACATGGTGACGTTTCACAGAGTGCTGGAGTAACTCAGCGGGTCAGGCAGCATCTGTGGAGAACATGGATAGGTGACGTTTCACAGAGTGCTGGAGTAACTAATCGGGTCAGGCAGCATCTCTGGAGAACATGGATAGGTGACGTTTCAGGACAAGACCCGAAACATCACCTACCCATGTTCTCCACAGATATTGCCTGACCCGCTGAGTTACTCCAGCACTCTGTGTCCTTTTCTGTATTAACCAGCATCTGCAGTTCTTCGTTTCTACAAGTTATGATTAAAAGTGCCGCTGCATTGGCAATAGTGATCTTTAATATTATTGAAGGAAAGAGAGAAGATTGAGCAGAAGTGTAGAGTAACTGGCCCTTCGGCCCACAATATCCCTGCTGAACATGATGCTCAAGCTAAACTAATCTTCTCTGCCCGTTCATGCCCTTTCTGCTCTCTGTTCTATTTTCAACGGCAGTAGAAACATATAAGATCATTAGGGGTTTGGACACGCTAGAGGCAGGAAACATGTTCCCGATGTTGGGGGAGTCCAGAACCAGGGGCCACAGTTTAAGAATAAGGAGTAAGCCATTTAGAACAGAGGCGAGGAAACACCTTTTGTCACAGAGAGTGGCGAGTCTGTGGAATTCTCTGCCTCAGAGGGCGGTGGAGGCCGGTTCTCTAGATGCTTTCAAGAGAGAGCTAGATAGGGTTCTTAAAGATAGCGGAGTCAGGGGATATGGGGAGAAGGCAGGAACAGGGTACTGATTGGGGATGATCAGCCATGATCACATTGAATGGCGGTGCTGGCTCGAAGGGCCGAATGGCCTACTCCTGCACTTATTGTCTATTGTCTATAGCATTATGCAACCATGGTGAGTTATCTTGGAGTTATTATTGTTCATGGGGAATTTTAAATCCACTGATGCGTCTCAATGCAGTGCCGTGGACATGTTGCTAGTTTCAAAGATAATATCCCTTCGTTAAACAGGAAAGCAGACTATTATCTAAATGGTGGCCGACTAGGAAAAGGGGAGATGCAGCGAGACCTGGGTGTCATGGTACACCAGTCATTGAAAGTGGGCATGCAGGTGCAGCAGGCAGTGAAGAAAGCGAATGGTATGTTAGCTTTCATAGCAAAAGGATTTGAGTATAGGAGCAGGGAGGTTCTACTGCAGTTGTACAGGGTCTTGGTGAGACCACACCTGGAGTATTGCGTACAGTTTTGGTCTCCAAATCTGAGGAAGGACATTATTGCCATAGAGGGAGTGCAGAGAAGGTTCACCAGACTGATCCCTGGGATGTCAGGACTGCCTTATGAAGAAAGACTGGATAGACTTGGTTTATACTCTCTAGAATTTAGGAGATTGAGAGGGGATCTTATAGAAACTTACAAAATTCTTAAGGGGTTGGACAGGCTAGATGCAGGAAGATTGCTCCCGATGTTGGGGAAGTCCAGGACAAGGGGCACAGCTTAAGGATAAGGGGGAAATCCTTTAAAACCGAGATGAGAAGAACTTTTTTCACACAGAGGGTGGTGAATCTCTGGAACTCCCTGCCACAGAGGGTAGTCGAGGCCAGTTCATTGGCTATATTTAAGAGGGAGTTAGATGTGGCCCTTGTGGCTAAGGGGATCAGAGGGTATGGAGAGAAGGCAGGTACGGGATACTGAGTTGGATGATCAGCCATGATCATATTGAATGGCGGTGCAGGCTCGAAGGGCCGAATGGCCTACTCCTGCACCTAATTTCTATGTTTCTATGTTATCACCTCTTCTGCAGCCAACAGGAGAGCATTGTGGGCTCCACCTTTCCTTGGTTGTCAAGGAAGGTGGAGTAACATGTCTTCCTTGGAGTAACATGTTGCAACTCCAAATTTTCGGCATGGAGTCAGATCACAGTGTAGTTGAGGATATGACCTGAAGTTTGAACCAAGAAGTTAATTCGATGCATAAAAATAACTAGAGCATAGAGAAGATTTACGAGGATGTTGCCAGGTCTAGCTGGTCTGACCTCTAGGGAGATCACGGTGGCGCAGCGGTAGAGTTGCTGCCTTACAGCAAAAATGCAGCGCCAGAGACCCGGGTTCGATCCCGACTACGGGCGCTGTCTGTACGGAGTTTGCACGTCCTCCCCGTGATCATCGTGGGATTTCTCCGAGATCTTCGGTTTCCTCCCAAAATCCAAAGACGTGCAGGTTTGTAGGTTAATTGGCTTGATAAAAATGGCAGAAAAAAAAATTGTCCAAGTTGGCGATATGCAGAGTACTGACCTGCCGACTACAAAATTCAGAAGGTTCAGAAGGTTCAGAAGGATCATGACAGAAGACTCCTCATGGCGATCCCTGGAAGCGACGACGCGATGCACTCTGGGACGCACGGACGCCAATTCTGTCAACATATTGGATGGCTATAGAAGCCAACAGGGAGCTACATCATCTGACACACACAAGCCAACGAACCTCTCAGGAGAGGTTGAATAGGCTGGGACTCTATTCCTTGGAGCGCAGGAGGATGAAGGGTGGACTTATAGAGGTGTACAAAATCATGAATATATCGTGTCTCTTGCCCAGAGTAGGGGAATCGAGAACCAGAGGACGTAGGTTCAAGGTAAAAGTGAAAAGATTTAATAGGAATCTGAGGGGTAACATTTTCACAGAAAGGATGGTAGGTGTATGAACCAAGCTGCCAGAGGAGGTAGTTGAGGCTGGGACTATCCCAACGTTTAAGAAGCAGTTAGATAGGTACATGGTTAGGTCAGATTTGGAGTGTTATGGACCAACGCGCAGGCTGGTGGGACTAGTGCAGATGGGATATGTTGGCCGGTGTGGGCAAGTTGGGCCGAAGGGCCTGTTTCCACGCTGTATCTCTCTGTGACTCTAAGTAACGTAAATACCAAGTGGCGTGAAATTGCCCCTGGTGTGTAGGGAGTGGATGAGAACGTGGGATATCGTAGAACTAGTGTGAATGGGTGATCGATGGTCGGTGTGGACTCCCGTGGACCAAAGGACATGTTTCCATGCTTCAATCAATCAATCAAAATATGGAAACCTCAAACACAGAAGTCTCTAACACTCTGACCTCTGAACTCTGAACTCTCCACCTCCCTGAATCATCTAACTCTCTGGAACAGACTGCACCCTCTAACACTAAACTCTGTAACATAGACCTCTCTAACTCTCTGCTACTGAATCCTCTATCAATGATCTCTGTATCATGGAGCTCTCTCACTCTCCGCACCAATCTAACACGGCGGCACGGTGTTCATCCACGGGCTCACTAGTACGGAGAGAATTTTGCTGGAAGAATCTATCTCGCTTTTTTATAACACCCAAAATAAAAAGCAGACAACTTGCTGTCCAACAACAGTGTTGGAGGTTGTGTGGGAGTACGGAGGCAGACCACTCGCATATTTTCTGGAACTGTGTAAAGATAAGGCCATACTGGGAAAATGTTAATGCAGCTGTAATAATATCTTGGGTTATAAAATCCCAAATACCTGCCCTGTGATGTATCTGGGGCGTATTAAAGATAGTGTAAACATAGAAGATACATATTTGATTAAAGTTTTGCTTGCAGCAAGTAAGAAGGCCATTACCAGGCAGTGGCTTAATGAAAAAAGTCCAAAACAGGAACAGTGGTTAGAAATTGTGCGAGACATCTTTAATATGGAGAAATTGACATATTCCTTGAGAGTCAAGGAGAATTCATTTGAGAAGACCTGGGAAAAATGGACTGTTTATTTGAGCCATGACCAATTAGATAAATGCCGAGCTAGATATGGAAAGATTGCGTTATATAGAACTAGATGGTATTTGTATGAATGTTGAATTATCTCCAGATAACTAATCAATGTAATGGTTTTTCTTTTTTTAATTTGGTAAGTGAACCACACGGTCTTATTCCAATTTTTTTTTTTTTCTTCACTTTTTTTTTTTTTTTTTCCCCCCATCTACTTATTTTTTTTTTTTAATTGCTGTTTTTCTTACTTTGTTTTATTTATGGTGATGGTGTTGCACTGTTTTGAAAATATCTCTTAAAAATCAATAAAAATTTAAGTGAAAAAAAAAATAACACGGCGGAACGGTGGCGCAGCGGTAGAGTTGCTGCCCCACAGCGCCGGAGACCCGGGTTCCATCCTGACTACGGGTGCTGTCTGTACGGAGTTTGTACGTTCTCCCCGTGACCTGCGTGGGTTTTCTCCAAGGTTTCCTTCCACACTCCAAAGGCGTACAGGTTTGTAGGTTAATTGGCAGACCCGGTGGGCTGAAGGGCCTGTTTCCACGCTGTATTTCTAAACTAAACTAAATTAAACTAACCTGTCTAACTCTCAGTACGCTAATAGTCTAAGTACTGAATCACTGAACCCTCTATCACAGAACTTTACCGCGGAACTCTCTCATTCTCTAACCCTCTGAACCCTCTAACCCTCTAACTCTTTACCCTCTGACGCTCTGAGCCCTCTAACCATCTCATACTAAACTCTCCTCTTCTTCTTGCGTGTGGTGTGCACAGCCTAAAGTGGTAGGACAACTTATTTGATCTTATTTGATTGTGCACGCCGGGTTGATTGCATTCGTCGAAACAGGGCGGACCACGTGATGGTTGCAATCTCCCACCCCTAACACTAAACACTCTGAACTCTCTAACTCTCTGAACGACCACTCTAACTGTGATCTTTCTCCTCTCTGATGTCATAGTTGTGGTCAGTGCGCTGGGTGAGTTCTCGCGAAAGCCCCTGTCTCACTTTCACGACCTAATTGGCGACCTCTGCCGAGTTTGCCCTTGACTCATACTCGCAGCGTGGTCGCCACGAGGTCGTAGGAGGTCTTCGTAACTCTTCCTCGTGCTCGTGAGTGGTCTCCGCGTACTCGTGGCCTCAAGTAGGTCGCGGCGGTTTTTCCAACCTGATAAAAAATGTCCACGAGTAAAAAAAAGGTCGGCATGGAAAAAATTGATACTTTTTACTCGTAGGTAGGTCGTAGGTCGGTAACTGGCCCGAGAAAAAATGCAAACATGACATCATTTTATCATGTGATAATTTTCCACTCGTAGCTAGTCGTAGTTGGTCTAAGGTATGGAAGACTGAGGTCGAGGGGGGTCATAGGAGATCATAGACATAGTCGTAGGAGGTCGTAGACATAGTCATAGGGAGGTCTTTTACTTCGGCGAGTCAACCCGACCGTGACATTTTTTTCAACTCATCTAGGGTCTTCTAAACTCGTGGATTAGGTTGTCCAAGAGGGAAAGGCCCTTTACACTGCATGGAACGGCAGCAATATCAGTGCCTGTTCCTGTATACTGCTCGCTGACAATGGCTTTTGGCTTTTCAACCAAATTAGACGCTACTTTACAACGCACAATTAAACAATTACTGATTGTACGACAGAGGTTGATCCCGTCCTGCTGTGCACAGCTGGAAGCAGATGTGTTTAATCAATCCTGATGCCACCTTTGCTCTCTGCATATGTTAGTTAGTTTAGTTTCATTCAGTTTAGTTTATTGTCACGTGTACCTTCTTCTTCTTGCGAATGAAACATAAATAAACCAAAGGAATAGTTAGATCTGGCGCCGGGTGTTGAGCAGCCAGTTTGTTGTCTCTGTTGGCGTCAATGTCTGCCAGGCCCTGACACAGCTCCATTTGGTGGGTGGTAGAGCGGGCACCCAGAGATGACATGGTTGGCTGTCTGTTGTTCTGCTCCACATTCACAGGCTGGGCGCTGGCGGAGGGAGCCCCCATCTATCTCCACACGTTGGCGTTGAAACGCCCAACTCCAGTACCAAGTCTGTTGAGCTTCATCCAAGCTCCTCTGGGGAGGTCAGACCCTGGACAGCTTTTATCTGGTGAAGAGATGTAGCTGTGTAATGGAGATGAGGTTGCCTTCCACCCCTGTGACCACTTGGTGGCTATCCAGTGTGCTTCTGTCCCAGTTGGCTGGATGGATGGATGCTGGGAGTTGTTTTCCATGTGGAGCAAAGGGGTGACGGGACTTCAGTCGGGGTGGCCTCTGCTCTCTGCTGATAGCCCGATGGAGGAGGTGATCTGGGTCTATGGCACGACAAGATAGGGCCAGAGTTGCTGCTTGCCTTCGGATCCCTGCAGTGAAACCGAGGTACCTAGATACTGTGGAACAGCATCCCTCTTCCCATCAGAACTGCACCCTCCATCGACTCTTTTAAGTCGAGACTTAAAACTCATCTTTACTCTCAAGCCTTTCTTGACGTCCTCTGAGGGAGGGCTACATGTATGTATTTATGTATGTACTTAATCTATGAACCACTGTTGTGTAACGTTAGCACCTCCACCAATGTAAAGCACTTTGGCCAACAAGAGTTGTTTTTTAAATGTGCTATAGAAATAAAAGTGACTTGACTTGACTTAGGAGAAGGCCATTCGGCCCTTCGAGCCAGCACCACCATTCAGTGTGATCATGGCTGATCATCCCCAATCAGTACCCCGTCCCTGCCTTCTCCCCATATCCCCTGACTCCGATATCCCCTGACTCCGCTATCTTCAAGAGCCCTATCTAGCTCTCTCTTGAAAGTATCCAGAGAACCAGCCTCCACCTCCCTCTGAGGCAGATAATTCCACAGGCTCACAACTCCCTGAGTGAAAAAGTGTTTCCTCATCTCCGTTTCAAATGGCTTGCTCCTTATTCTTAAAGATGTTGTGTTGCTTGCTAACCAGTCAGTGGAAAGACTATAATCAGAGGGTGGTGAATCAGTGGAATTAATTGCCACAGACGGCTGTGGAGGCCAAGTCAATGAATATTATTAAGGCGGAGATAGATAGATTCTTGATTAGTACAGATGTCAGGGGGTTATGGGGAGAAGGGTGGTGAACTCTTGGCTCCATGATTGAATAGCATCGAGACTTGATGCTTGAGTGAAAAGCTTTTGTTGCGTGCTAACCAGTCAGCGGAAAGACAATACATGATTACAATTGAGCCATTTACAGTGTACAGATACATGATAAGGGAATAACGTTTAGTGCAAGGTAAAGCCAGCAAAGTACGATCAAAGATAGTCCGATGGTCACCAATGAGGTAGATAGTAGTTCAGCACTGCTCTCTGGTTGTGGTAGGATGGTTCAGTTGCCTCATAACAGCTGGGAAGAAACTGTCCCTGAATCTGGAGGTGTGTGTTGTAGTGTCTGAAGGAGTGGCGCAGCGGTAGAGTTGCTGCCTCACAGCGCCAGAGACCGGGTTAAATCCCGACTACGGGTGCTGTCTGTACGGAGTTTGTACATTCACCCCGTGACCTGCGTGGGTTTTCTCCGGGTGCTCCGGTTTCCTCCCACACTACAAAGACGTGCAGGTTTGTAGGTTCATTAACTTTGGTAAAATTGTAAATTGTGTGTGGGATCGTGCTCGTGTGCAGGGATCGCTGGTCAGAGCAGACTCGGTGGGCCGAAGGGCCTGTTTCCGCGCTGGAAACATCCTCTCCACATCCACTCGATCCAGCGCGGAGTTGTCTAACACTGAGCCGAAGAAGGGTCTCGACCCGAAACGTCGCCTATTTCCTTCGCTCCATAATGCTGCCTCACCCGCTGAGTTTCTCCAGAATTTTTGTCTACCTTCGATTTTCCAGCATCTGCAGTTCCTTCTTAAACAGAAAAAACGCTGATAATTTCTACTTTATTTATGCAAAATGCATTAAAATTCCATGTCATTACAGGCTATTTATCTGCTTGAGATGCTTATTGACTTAATTTCACACATTTACACCATAACAGCATAATTTCATATTAATTACTCCATATCTATTATAATTAAGCTGAGGAATATTACTGAGGTTCAACTGATGTGTAATGTCAAACTCAGTCATTCACTGTAAGGCAAGCAATAATATGGTTCTTGAGTTGCTAATATGGACAGCGCTGGCAACTGATACAAGGCTGGGTCTCTATTCCTTGGAGCGTAGGAGGGTGGCGGGTGGCCATATAGAGGTGTACAAAATCATGAGGGGAATAGATTGGGTAGACGCAATAGACAATAGACAATAGGTGCAGGAGTAGGTCATTCGGCCCTTCGAGCCAGCACCTCCATTCAATGTGATCATGGCTGATCATCCACAATCAGTACCCCGTTCCTGCCTTCTCCCCATATCCCCTGACTCCGCTATCTTTATGAGCTATATCTAGCTCCCTCTTGAAAGTATCCAGAGAACCGGCCTCCACCGCCCTCTGAGGCAGAGAATTCCACAGACTCACAATTCTCTGTGTGCACAGAATCTCTTGCCCAGAGTAGGTGAATCAGAACCAGAGGACATAGGTTTAAGGTGAGAGGGAAAAGAGTTATAGACAATAGACAATAGGTGCACGATTAGGCCATTTGGCCCTTCAAGCCAGCACCGCCATTCAATGTGATCATGGCTGATCATCCCCAATCAGTTCCCCGTTCCTGCCTTGTCCCCATATCTCCTGACTCCGCTATCTTTATGAGCCCTATTTAGCTCTCTCTTGAAAGCATCCAGAGAACCTGCCTCCACCGCCCTGACCAGCAGACCAGCGATCCCCGCACACTAACAACATCCTACACACATGAGGGACAATCAACAATTTTACCAAAGCAAAATAACCTACAAACCTGCACGTCTTTGGAGTGCGGGAGGAAACCGGAGCACCCGGAGAAAACCCACGCAGGTCACGGGGTGAATGTTCAAACTCCGTACAGACAGCACCCGTAGTCAGGATGGAACCCGGGTCTCTGGCGTTGTGAGGCAGCAACTCTACCGCTGCGCCACCGCGCTGCTTAGTAAAGCTTGACATTCAAGGCATGTCTGGCTGCTCTGCTATTAAAGAAACAAAAACACTTTAATCTGCTTCCAGTGGACACATTAACTCAGTTAGTCTCACTACACCAGATGTAATCGTACAGCGTGGATTCAGGCCCTTCGGCCCAACTCCGCCATCAGGGAAGATACCCCATCTAAGCTAGTCATATTTACCTGCGTTTGGCCCAGATCCCTCTAAACGTTTGCTTTATATTCCTTTTATTCTATCCTTCTCTCCTTCACCTCTTCTCAGGCAGCATCTGTGGAGAACATGGATAGGTGACGTTTCACAGAGTGCTGGAGTAACTCAGCGGGTCAGGCAGCATCTGTGGAGAACATGGATAGGTGACGTTTCACAGAGTGCTGGAGTAACTCAGCGGGTCAGGCAGCATCTGTGGAGAACATGGATAGGTGACGTTTCACAGAGTGCTGCAGTAACTCAGCGGGTCAGGCAGCATCTGTGGAGAACATGGATAGGTGACGTTTCACAGAGTGCTGGAGTAACTCAGCGGGTCAGGCAGCATCTGTGGAGAACATGGATAGGTGACGTTTCACAGAGTGTTGGAGTTGAAACATACAGAATAGTGAAAGGCTTAGATAGTGTGTATGCAGTGAGGGTGTTTCCACTAGTGGGATAGTCTAGGAACAGAGGCCATGGCCCAAGAAATAAAGGACGTTCCTTTAGAAAGGATATGAGGAGGAATCTCTTTATTCAGATAATGTTGAATCTGTGGGATTTCTCAGTGAAAATCCATTCCTCAGCCTTTCCTGCAGGATTGAGCCAGCCAGGGTGATAATTTAACACATGGGTATAAGAAGTCAAGAAATAAACATCTTTCCTAGGGCTGCACAGTGGCGCAGAGGTAGAGTTGCTGCCTTACAGAGCGAAAAGCACCGGAGACCGGGTTCGATCCTGACGACGGGTGCTGTCTGTACGGAGTTTGTACGTTTTTCACACAGAGAGTGGTGAGTCTGTGGAATTCTCTGCCTCAGAGGGTGGTGGAGGCCGGTTCTCTGGATACTTTCAAGAGAGAGCTAGATAGGGCTCTTAAAGATAGCGGAGTTGGGGCATAGGGGGAGAAGGCAGGAGCGGGGTACTGATTGTGGATGATCAGCCATGATCACATTGAATGGTGGTGCTGGCTCGAAGTTGGCCTACTCCTGCACCTATTGTCTATTGTCTAATGTTTTCCCCGTGACCTGCGTGGGTTTTTTCCGAGATCTTCGGTTTCCTCCCACACTCCAAAGACGTACAGCCTTGTAGGTTAATTGGCTTGGTGTAAATGTAAACTGTCCCTTATGTGTGTCGTTGGTCGGCGCGGACTCGGTGGGATGCAGGTCCTGTTTCTGTGCTGTCAAATCTGAGCTAGATTAAACTAAAACCAATTCTAGAAGCTCGGACGATTGCAGTCTTGAGTGGAAATTCATAAACCCCAAAAAGCAACTGCTAAACAAGGAGCATTTTCAGACGTGGATGCTTTACCTGAAAGCATTTGCAAGGATTTGCAATATTTAGTTATTGAGTTCCTCATTGTGTCTCACTAATACATTGCAGAACACTTTGCATATATTATCCAGCCATTAACCATGAATTAGTAGAAATTAAAATAAATGATTTTTGGTTGGTAATAACATGGTGGAAATACAACCATTACATGCACAGCATGATGTCACTAAACAGTAATGAGATCAATGACTAATTAGTCTATTTTAAAGTATGTTTATTGAAAAATAGTCGTCGGTCGAAACATCAAAGCAATATTCCTTTCTCATCTTCATATGTTTAATTACTATAAGATCAAATTAATCCGGGAATTGGCTGGTGTCTATAATGCTCTGCCCTTGCCCCAGTGTGCAAGGTTTTCGAAACAAACATTGTTTAGAGGCATAGAGTGATACAGCGTGGAAACAGGCCCTTCGGCCCACCTTGCCCACACCGCCCAACAATGTCCCAGCTATATTAGTCCCATCTGCCTGCGCCTGGTCCATATCCCTCCAAACCTGTCCTATCCATGTACCTGTCTAATTTGTTCTTAAACGATTGGATAAATCGAAGGTAAACACAAAATGCTGGAGTAACTCAGCAGGTCAGACAGCATCTCTGAAGAAAAGGAATAGGTGACGTTTCGGGTCGAGACCCTTCTTCAGTCTGAAGAAGGGTCTCGACCAGAAACGTCACCCATTCCTTCTCTCCAGAGATGTTGCCTCTCCTGCTGAGTTACTCCAGCATTTTGTGTCTATCCCCTGGCAGCCTGTTCCATATACCCACCACCCTTTGTGTGAAAAAGTTACCCCTCAGATACCTATTAAATCTTCTCCACTTCACCTTGAACCTGTGTCTGCTGGTCCTCGATTTCTCTGCTCTGGGCAAGAGACTCTGTGCATCTACCCGATCTATTCCTCTCATGACTTTATACACCTCAATAAGATCACCCCTCATCCTCCTGCACTCCAAGGAATAGAGACCCAACCCCCTCAACCTCTCCTTAAAGCTCACACCCTCTCGTAATGATGTAGGAGCAAGATATAAAGGCCATGAAGAGGTTTAGCTTAAGGTTTATTATTGTCACGTGTAACGAGTTAGTTTAGTTTAGTTTAGTTTAGTTTAGTTTAGTTTAGTTTTACTTTACTACTGGGCCCACTGAATCCGCACCGACCAGCGATCCCCGCACACTAACACTATCCTACACACACTAGGGACAATTTACAATTTGCAGAAGCCATTTAACCTTCGAATCTGCACGTCTTTGTAGTGTGGGAGGAAACCGGAGAGCCTGGAGAAAACCCACGCAGGTCACGGGGAGAATAATACAAACTCCGTACAGACAGCACCCGTAGTCAGGATCGAACCCGGGTCTCTGGCGCTGTGAGGCAGCAACTCTACCGCTGCACCACCGTGACGGATGCTAAACTAGTTTAGTTTAGTTTAGTTTAATTTATATAACAAATGTGCAGAGGTACAGTGAAAAGCCTTTTTGTTGTGTGCTATCCAGTCAGCGGAAAGACTGTACATGATTACAATCGAGCCGTCCACAGTGTACAAGATAAGGGAATAAGGTTTAGTGCAAGATAAAGTCCAGTAAATTACGATTAAAGATAGTCCAAGAGTCTCCAATGAGGTAGATAGTAGTTCAGCACTGCTCTCTGGTTGTGGTAGGATGGTTCAGTTGCCTGATAACAGCTGGGAAGAAACTGTCCCTGAATCTGGAGGTGTGCGTTTGTTTTCACACTTCTGTACCTCTTGCCCGATGGGAGAGGGGAGAAGAGGGAGTGGCCAGGGTGCGACTGGTCCTTGATTATGCTGCTGGCCTTGCCGAGGCAGCGTGAGGTGTAGATGGAGTCAATGGAATAATAATAATGTTTGCAAAGGCAAAAACAATGGCCCCCTGCATCTAGCCTGTCCAATCCTGTAAGAATTGTATATGTTTCTATAAGATACCCCGTCATCATTCTAAATTCAGTGAATATAAGAGATGGAGAAGGGGAGGGGGGGAGAGCCGGAGGTGGGAAGTGGAGGAAAGGGGAGGAGAGGAGAGGAGGGAAGGGAAGGGGGAGAGGAGAGGTGAAAGTTGGGGAAGGGGAGTGCTTGCGAGGGGAGGAGAGATCGATATTAGGGAACCATTATGTAGCTGTATCACAGAGACAGAGCTGCCAACTCTCACGCATTGAGCGTGAGAATCACGCATTTCGCCAAATTCTCATGCTCTCACATTGAGGAAAGGATTTCTCACGCTCTGTCGTGTGAAATTCTGTGATCAACGAGAATTTCAAAACTAATAACATGTGAAATACAGTGTGAAAACAGGCCTTTTGGCCCAACTTGCCCACACCCTCAACATGTCCTAGCCTCACTACCTGCCTTTGGTCCATATCCCTCCAAACCTGTGCTATCCACATATCAGTCTAACTGTTTCTTAAATGTTGGGATAGTCCTTGCCTCAAGTACCTCCTCTGGCAGCTTGTTCTATATGCCCATTGTGTGGAAAAGGTTACCCCTTAAAAAGTTACCTCTTAAAAATACTTCAAACAAAAAACATTGAAATCATACTTCTACAATGCACGAAAACATGATTTTAATATATCATATTTGAAAATGTCCCTACCGTGGGAGTGGGGACACCCCCTTCCCACACCCTCCCCCCACTCGGTCGCTCCACTCCCTCGCTGGGTACCCCCAAGGCCAGTGATCAGTGATCGCTCAGGCCCCCCACTTTCAAAATCACTCCGCGGCCCCTGGTTCAGACGGAGAGCACTGCCAGATGTGAGCGGGGAACTGAGGCCAGTTGCCCGTGATGTCTGGATCCCAATGCTCAGCGCTTCGTGTTTTGGAGTTGGCTTGGCTAATATTATTGATTTGTAATTAGCCTGATTTGTAATTAGTTGACAAAACCTTAATTTATTAATCTGGAATATCTAGGGGGATGGTATAAGTGTAATATTAAAGTGACATGCAAGGTGTCAGACTGTCACAACATACAGCCCCGATAACCCATTATTTCCTTCAGTTAAATATTGAGAAAGTTGCACTATTGTCATTTGCCACTCAATTATTGTGTTTGTATTCCTCACTGACTATTTCTAACCCCCCCCCCCCCCCCCCACCCAAATTCCTTTGACAGGTTGAATAGAAATATCCCCAATCTCAGTGTTTTATTAATTGAACATGTAGATGAACATCCTCAAGGAGTGTAATCAGATGGAAACTGATTCAGATGCGATATTTAAGAGCTTGTTCAAAGAAGGGGCATGTTTTAAAGGAGTGACAGATACTTGCAGGGGATTGTGTGAGGAGGTTATTATTCGTTTTTAGTTTTAGCTTGAACCAGGACATCTGAAGATTCAAAGTTTAATATAGTAATTGTGCTGATACTGACTCCAACCAACCACGTAATGAATATCATCCATTCCGGAGGTTTCATTTATCTGATGCCATTTAAACTTCACTTGGATTTCAATTACTTCAATGTAACTGTAATATAATAATATATGCATGTTGGTAGGTACAATCAAAACAAATATATTTTTTATCATTGCTGTGTTATAAATACCACAGAAAATATTATGTACTCTCAAGATCACATTAAATAGAATATTATGCTTAAATATATAGTTAGTGGACTTTGCATTTCGGAAAAGTCCCAGCTGAGAGGAAGACAGCAAATTACTGAAAATATTGGGGGTGAAAATAACTTCAGGTCAGTTTGTTAGGAAAATGAAGGAATTGGTAACAGAATACTTATACAGCTGAGTGAGTATAATTTTATGGATGAGAAATTATGTTCAACCAATTGATGAGTTCTTTGACAAAGTAACTGGGATGTTAGATAACAAGGAAGCCAATGGATGTAGCACATTTTGTTATACAAAATTTGGTCCTTAAAGTGCCCCATAAAAGATTACTGCATTAGATAAGCACCTGTGGACTTGAACATATTAGGTTAAGTCCAGGGGGTCAGATATGGGGCTTTATGTGTGGGCCAGATATATTGTCAGTGCAAAGGGGCTAGGAGCAAGGCCAAGTGTGCATCCAGAGTCAAGGTCTGGAATAGTACTAGGTGTGCAGTCAAAGCTGGGACAATGGGAGTGTTCAGCACTGGGAACTGAAGCAGGTAAGCAGCTATGATCAGGGTAGATTAGGGGGCCAGGTGTAAGGCTGGACTCAGGGTCAGGAATGAGAGAAGGTATGCAGTAGGAGTCAGGGTCAGGAGTAGTACCAGGTGTGCATTGAGACCCAGGTTGGTCAACATGGGACAAGTGATTAATTATAATCTTATTCCCATACATGAATATACTAAGATCATTCATATGCTGCACATGTTGATCAGAGCCTGGGCTCTACTGTGGAATGTAATTAGGAATGTAATTTAGCCTAACCTTATTCATAGCTGATCCAATTTAAAGCATAAATATTGCATTCAAGTGTAAGTTAAAAGACTCGCTACAGTATGCACCAGATTGCACAATTTCAAGCTGAAAATTACAAAAGCTCCGTACCAATGGGAGGGGGACACCCAATGATAGATCCACCCAATGTCCCTCCATTACAGCATATCCATGTTCCTATCGAAAACCCTCTTAAACATTTACCTCGGCTTCCACTGATGCCTCTGACAGCGCGACCCAGGCATCTACCATCGTCTGTATAAAAACAACTGCCCTGCACATCTCCTTTAAACTTTGCCCCTCTTGCTTTAAAGCTTGCCTTAACATTTCCATCTTGGGGAAAAAGCTTCTACCCTATCTATGCCTCTCATAATTTTATATATATATATATATATATATCTCAGGTGTCCCTTTAAATCAAACTTTCCAGAGAAGACAATCCAAGTCCAGGCATCATTCTTGTAAATTTCAGGTGGACACAAAAAGCTGGAGTAACTTAGCGGGTGAGGCAGCATCTATGGAGAGAAGGAATGGGCGACGTTTTGGGTCGAGATCCTTCTTCAGACTGATCAATCTCTTTTCGTTCTGGTGAACCTCTTCTGCACCCTGTCCAAAGCCACCATCTCCTTCCTTTGATGGGGTGACCAGAACTTCACGGCAGCTAGGCAGACATTCTTTGTTATAGAAACATAGAAACATAGAAATTAGGTGCAGGAGTAGGCCATTCGGCCCTTCGAGCCTGCACCGCCATTCAATGTGATCATGGCTGATCATTATAGGATTATGATGGAAAGGATGCAGAGAAGATTTACAAGGATGTTGCCAGGACTCGAGGGTCTGAGCTACAGGGAGAGGTTGAGCAAGCTAGGGCTTTATTCTTTGAAGCGCAGGAGGATGAGGGATGATGTTATAGAGGTGTACAAAATCATGAGAGGAGCAGATTGGGTAGATGCACAGAGTTTCTTGCCCAGAGTAGGGGAATCGAGGACCAGAGGACACAGGCTCAAGGTGAAGGGAGTAAGATTAAATGGGAGGGGTAACTTTTTTACACAGGATGGGTGTACGGAACAAGCTGCCAGAGGAGGTAGTTGTGGCAGAGACTATCGTAACGTTTAAGAAACATTTAGACAGGTACATGGATAGGACAGGTTGAGATGGATATGGACCAAACGCAGGCAGGTGGGACTCGTGTAGATGGGACATGTTGGTCGGTATGGGCAAGTTGGGCCGAAGGGCCTGTTTCCACGCTGCATCACACTATGACTATGACATAATGCAATTTAATTTGGCAATTAAAATTGTCCATTTAATCTGCACCTGCCCTGACCTGGGATAATATGACTTTTTTTTCTCCCTGAAGTAAAAATAAATTGTGATGCTTCTCCATGCTCTGGAGATTGTGGGCACTGGACTTTAAAGCTTGCTTGCTCTCTCTTCTCTGTGAAGAATCAATGCCCCTGGTTATATCTGACTTACTAGTGGACTGAAATGTCTTGATGCCCCATAAGTTAATCACAAGAGAACTTCTTGGAATTTGTTCAAAGAAGTCCCACGTAAAACTGTTCAATATTTTCCTCAGATGTGTCTGGGTCTTATGGATCAAAACAATAGCTGTGGGCGGCTGATTTGTCCTTTATCCTTGCAAAGTCCCCTTTCAATCGACTTAAATCTGTCCGAGGGAAATAGGTTTGCTTTAGTTTAGAGATACAGCGCGGAAACAGGCTCTCGCACTGACCTGAGATCCCCGCATGTTAAAGGTCCTGTCCCACTTGGGCGCCATTTGTGCGTAATTTACACGACATCTTTTACGCGTCATGATGTACAAAGCGCGCGTCGCGCACGTAGGCAGTGACGCGCAGTCACGCACGGCGCCCCAGGATTTTGGGATGTACAAAATCTTCGCACGCCATCAGCGTGACGCGCAAATGACGCCCAACTGGGACAGGGCCTCTACCCTACACACACTGGGGAACCAATTTTTACATTTACACCTAGCCAATTAACGTACAATCCCGCACGTCTTTGGAGTGTGGGAGGAATTCGAGCCAAGTGCCACAGTTTAAGAATAAGGGGTAAGCCATTTAGAACGGTGATGAGGAAACACCTTTTCACACAGAGAGTTGTGAGTCTGAGGAATTCTCTGCCTCAGAGGGTGATTGAGGCCGGTTCTCTGGATACTTTCAAGAGAGAGCTAGATAGGGCTCCTAAAGATAGTGGAGTCAGGGGATATGGAGAGAAGGCAGGAACGGGGTACTGATTGGGGATGATCAGCCATGATCACATTGAATGGCGGTGCTGACTCGAAGGGCCGAATCGCCTACTCCTGCACCTATTGTCTATTGTCTATTGTCTGTTGAAACCGAAGTTCTTGGTGCAAATCCTCGCAGGCCACGGGGAGAACGTACAAACTCCAAAGCTTGAAAAAGTTGAAAATCTTCTTTCGATAATGTTTTATTATTCATGTTTAACTCGACTAAGTGGGACCCATTGGGTCCCATGTTCACACAATATTCCACCTCTCCACCAATTCCAATATTAGTGGCCAGGGAGGGGGGGCTTTCTGGAGCATTAGCATGGATGTTGTGGACCGAAGGGACTGGTTTCCAGAGGGCTAGTGGGACATTGTGGGCAGAATGAATTATTGGGCTGGCAGCTCAGTCACTGTGGCCAGGCAGCTCAGTCACTCAGGCCTGGCAGCTCAGTCACTCAGGCCTGGCAGGCTGGCAGCTGAGAAACTGCCAGAAATTCTGCCCAAAACAGGTGACAGACTCTGTGAGGGAGAAGGGAGAGAGGGTGGACTGAATGGATTATTGGACTCGCAGTTTAGTGAGTCATGGCTGGTGGGCTGGCACTTCAGTCACTTACAGCTAGTGGGCTGACAGTTCACTTCAGGGACTGTCCCACTTGGGCATCATTTGCGCATCACGTAGATGGCACGCAAAGATTTTGTACAGACCAAAATCCTGGGGTGCCCCGCGCGACCGCGCGTCACTGCCTACGTCACCATGCGCGCATCACGTGCGCGGCACCAGGGGAGCGTCGTGACGCGTAAATGATGAGGCGCAAATGACGCCCAAGTGGGACAGGCCCTTTACTCATGGCTGGTGGGCTGGCACTTCAGTCACACACACACCCTCCACCTCACACAAACACACACTCACACACACACACACACACAGTCACTCACACACTCACACCCTCCACCTCACACACATACTCACACACACACACTCACACACACACGAACACACACAGTCACTCACACACTCACACCCTCCACCTCACATACACACACACACATACACTCACACACACACATATACTCACACTCACACATACACACACACACTCACTCATTCGCTCACTCACACACTCACTCACACTCTCACTCACTAACTCACTCACTCACTCACTCACACACAGGCTCACTCACACTTACACTCACACACTCACAAACTCACACATGCACACATACACACATGCACTCACATACACACATGCACTCACACACACTCACACACACACACATACACTCACACACACACATACACTCATACACACATGCACTCACACACACACACACACATACACTCACACACACATGCACTCACACACACACACACACACATACACTCACACACACATACACTCACACACACACACATACACTCACTCACACATGCACTCACACACACACATATACTCACACATACACACACACTCACTCATTCACTCTCTCACACACTCACTCACTCACTCACTCACTCACTCACTCACTCACTCACTCAGTCACTCACTCACTCACTCACTCACTCACTCACACACAGGCTCACACACACTCACACTTACACTCACACACACTCACAAACTCACACACGCACACATACACACATACACTTACACTTACACACACACATACACTCACATACATACACTCACACACACACATACAGACTCACACACAAACATACACTTACACACACACACACACACACTCACGCATTCACACACACACACACACACACACACACACACACACACTCACATACACACACACTCACACACACACACACACAACCTCACACTCACACTCACACACACTGACTCACACCATATATATGACAGTGAACTTTCTTGAATCAACTCACATGGCTGAGCGCCGTCTCTCCACTGTGGGGCTTCTGCAGTCAGCGGCACTTCCGCAATCAGCACGACCTCTGCACTCACTGGAAATTATGCAATTAGCGCGACCTGTCCAATAAGCAGAAGTCACGAAATGAGCGGGGTCGGACCTAATAAACCATGCATTCCTTCCAAACACAGACTTAATAAAGCATTGCAGTTTCAAGCACAGGCAGGGCAGCAGGCCAAACAATTCATGGCAATGTCATTTCATCTCATTTCATTTCCAATTAAGCATTGCACTTTTAAGCACAGACAGGACAGCAGGCATTGGCATTCTCATGGCATTGGCATTCTCATGGCATTGTCATTAAGGGCTAACAAATCATTTATTGCAAGTACATTGCAGACTCACAGTTCAGTTGATTCACACCTTAGAATAACAGTCGTGGCCTCTCCCTCGCGATCTTGCAGAGTGACTGACACGCTCATGCATCCGGGATTTTATAGACCTGCCCCCTCCCCTCCCCCCCCGGAAGGGGCGTTACCTTCATCGTGGTGATTGACAGGCGAGAGGACCAATCAGCTGATCTCAAGGTTTTTTAAACACTCGTTACTTTTTTATTTTTCATCGATAGGAAAAATCCTCGGGGCTGCCTCAGCGGAAGTGGACTGTGAGTAAGGTGGCCAAAAATCATAGCGATATATGGCAGCATTTTTCTAAAATCAATATACAGCGCAGACAGGAAGTGGTCAAGATGAGACTTTTAATTATATAGATGTAGTATGAGTCATTCCTAACTGTCACTCTGTCATGTTGTCACTTGCGGGCGGAGCACCAAGGCAAATTCCTTGTATGTGAATACTTGGCCAATAAACTTATTCATTCATTCATTCTACTTTGTCAACAACACCTAAATTAAGCTTACCAGGCAAGTCATCCTTTAACCAGACATATTGTAGCCTTTGGATTTAAACACAGTAACTTTTAGGTAACAAAGTCAAAAAGTCAAAGCGTCGTACAGCATGAAAACACACCCTTCAACACTACTTGTCCAGGGTAGGGGAATCAAGAACCAATGGACGTAGGTTTAAGGTGAGGGCTGGAAAGATCATGTATTGTCTTTCCGCTGACTGGTTAGCACACAACAAAAGCTTTTCACTGTACCTCGTTACAGGTGACAATAAACTAAACTGAACTGAACTGAAAGATTTACTAGGAACATGAGGGGCAACCTTTTCACTCAGATGGGCGTATGGTACGAGCAGCTAGAGGAGGTAGTTGAGGCAGGGTCTACAAGAAACTTGGACAGGTACATAGATAGGACAGGTTTGGAGGGATATGGGCCAGAGGGGGGGCAGGTGGAACTAGTGTAGATGAGACATGTTGGTCGGTGTGGGCAAGTTGGGCTGAAGGGCCTGTTCCACGCTGTATCACTCTATGATACATAGTTATCACGCACAACAAAGCTTCTCACTGCACAATAATAAACCTAAACTTAAATTTCTTTAAGCACCACTGAGGTTCAATCGTCAGGAGTGTGTTTCTACATTTACAGTACGTGTGTGTGTGTGTGTGTGTGTGTGTGTGTGTGTGTGTGTGTGTGTGTGTGTGTGTGTGTGTGTGTGTGTGTGTGTGCGCGTGCGTGCGTGTGTGTGTGTGTGCGCGCGCGTGTGTGCGCGTATGTGCGTGTTTGTGTGTGTGTATGTGTATGTGTGTGCGTGTGTGTGCATGTGTGTGGGTTTGTGTGTATGTATGTGCGTGTGTGTGTGTGCGCGTGTGAGTGCGTATGTTTCTATGTATGTGCATGTGTATGGGTGTGCGTGTGTGCATGTGCATGTGTGTGCGTATGTATGTACATGTGTGCATATGTGTGTGTGTGCGTATGGGTGTAGGTGTGTGTGTGTATGTGTGTTCATGTATGTGTGTATGTATGTACATGTGTCTGTGTGTGTGTATGTGTGTGTGAGTGTATGTGTATATGTATTTGCGCGCGTGTATGTGTGTGCGTATGTGCATGTGTGTGCGCGTGTGTATGTATGTATCTATGTATGTGCGTGTGTATGTGTGCGCGCATGTTTGTGTGCGCGCGTGTTTGTGTGCGTGTGCATTTGTGTATGTGTGTGTACGTGTGTACGTGTGTATGTGTGTGTGCATGTGTATGTGTGTGTGCATGTGTGTTTGTGTGTGCGTGCGTGTGTGTGCGTGTGTATGTGTGAGTGCATGTGTGCGTGTGCGTGCGTGTGCGTGCGTGTGTGTGCGTGTGTGTGTGTGTGTGTGTGTGTGCATGTGTGTGTGTGCATGCAGGTGTGTGTTCATGCATGTGTGTGCGTGCATGTATGTGTGTGTGCGTGCGTGTGCGCAGGTGTGTGTGCGTGCATGTGTGTGTGTGCATGTGTGTGTATCTCTGTGTGTGTGCATGTGTGTACATGTGTATGAGTGCGTGCGTGTGTGTATGTGTGTATTTTACGTATATGCACGTGAAATTTTAGCAAATTGCTAATGTGCTTCATTGCAAATCATTTACTTATTTAATTGTTTCAGCAAAAACCTTCCCACCAGCCTTCCATTAACACATTAATTGGTATGAAGATGGAAAGATCAAAAATAGAACACCCATTATAATTGTTTTATAAAGCTGCAAATATTTATGTCATCTTTGCAGCATTTCTCTCTTCCAACTTTTACCCAGAGCAGTGGCATCAAGAACCATAGGTTTAAGGTGAGAGGGGAAAGCAGGGCTCGCTCTTAACTTTTTTCCCCTGTTGCCAGCAGGGCAACCTTGGCAGCTTTTTTGGTTGCCAAATGACAGTTTAGGTGGTCATTTAAGATGGCTTGCATGACGCGTGCTCGGACGAAGTGCGTAGTTACCAGTCGGAATTATGCTCAATGAAGCATTCACATATTATTTCTGCTTCAAATAAAGTCACAAACTAACATATTCACCAATCAAGACATGATATATACTGTACCACAATGACATGCAGCAAAATTATAATACTGTATCTCAACTCTTTTTACACATTGCAATTAATGCAATTTTTTCTTTCTACTTCCAAACAAAAATGTGGTTGGATTATTCAGCGGTTTTAATGTTTCACGTGTTCACTATTTAATTAATCCATCATTATGGATTAAAACAAATAATAACGTTTGGAATTAAAACATATTTGATTGCATTACGTTACGGGGGGGGGGGGGGCTTGAGAAGGCGATCGGTGCGGATTGGATGGATTGAGGCAGGGGAATTAGTGTGTGTTGGTTGGAGTAGGTAAAATTGTGAGGGGAGAGCGCGGGGGATGACAGTGGGTTGAATGGGGGGGGATCTGTGCAGGATGGATGGGAGGCGCAGTGCAGGATGAAGAGGTGGAACAGTACAGGATGGATGGGAAGGGGGGTCAGTAAAGGATAAATTGGGGGACCAGTGTAGGATTGATGGGGAGTGGCAGGAGAATCAATGCGAGGTGGATAGGGAGATCAGTGCAGGATGAATAGATGGGGGGGGGGGGGGAATAGATGAGGAGGGGAGCACAGGGGATGTCAGTGAGGACTGAATAGAGGCAGGAATGTGGATCAGTGCGGGATGGAGAGGAGGGGGTCTCAGGATAAGGGCGGTGGAGGGAGGCATACAAGAGAGGTAGAGGAAGGGGCAGAGGAGGTGGGGAGGAAGGTCAGCGCTCCTTGGATAACACCGGCATCATCGATCAAATCGCTATCAAAATATGGAGGGAACAGAATATCTTGGCGGCCGCACACACACACACACACACACACACACACACACACACACACACACACACACACTGCCCCGTGAACAGTAATTTCAGCTCAATCCAGCGCTAAATGCAGCTCAACTGCCTGTCTCGCCTACAGCCCTGTCTCAATCCAGACAGGGACAGGGTTTAGCGCTGCTTCTCTGCGCTGGCTGTGGGCACCGCTCCCGTCTGACCCCGACGTCTCTGGCCACCTTGGAGGAGGGAGTTGTCGGTCTGTGTCGGTTCGGCAGCGTTTGCAGCGCCGGAGTCCGGGATCGGTCCTGGCTGCGGTGCAGGTCTGCCGAGAGTGTTTTGGCACGTCTCCCTCCTCCAGTCACCGCGCTCTATCCTCAGCCCCACCCCCCACTCTACTTCCGCCACCGGCCGACACCTCCCTCCTCCAAGGGTCTGTTTTGAAAGCGCCGTTGGCGGAGTGGCAGCAGCGGCCGTTATCAGGCCGGGCGGGTTGCGGGAGGAGGAGGAGATGGAGCCGTCGCCATCGCCGCTGCTGCTGTGCGGGGCCCGTCATTCGTTCCGACCCTCCGTCACGCCACACTTTCCCACAACCGTCGCCGACACAAAACGTCACGTTCCTTTTCTCCAGAGATGCTGCCGGACCCGCGGAGTTACTCCAGTTTTTTGTGTCTATCTTCGGTATAAACCAAGTTGCCAAGCCGGGCAAAATGACTCGCCGTTTAGGTTGCCCGGCGGCACTTTGAGTGGTCAATGGCACCCGGGCAACCACTAATTTCGAGCCCTGGAAAGATTTAATAGGAATCTGGGTGTATGGAACGAGCTGCCAGAGGAGGTAGTTGAAGCAGGTAGACATTTGGACAGGTAAATAGATAGGACAGGTTTAGGGGGATATGGGCCAAATGTGGCCGGGTGGGATAAGTGCAGATGGGGCATGTTGGTCGGCATGGGCAAGTTGGGCCGAAGGGCATTTTTCGTGCTGTATGATTCTCTTATGTCATTGGAGTGTGGGAGGAAACCGGAGCACCCGGGGAAAACCCACGATGTCATGGGGAGAACGTGCAAACTCCGTACAGACAGCACCCGTAGTCAGGATGGAACCCGGGTCTCTGGCGCTGTGAGGTAGCAACTCTACTGCTGCACCAATAAGGACAATTTGTAATTTTACCGAAGCCAATTAGCGTACAAACCTGCCTTCTCCCCATATCCCCTGACTCCGCTATCTTAAAGAGCCCTATCTAGCTCTCTCTTGAAAGTATCCAGAGAACTGGCCTCCACCGCCCTCTGAGGCAGAGAATTCCACAGACTCACCACTCTCTGTGAGAAAAAGTGTTTCCTCGTCTCCGTTCTAAATGGTTACTTATTATTCTTAAACTGTGGCCCCTGGTTCTGGACTCCCCCAACATCGGGAACATGTTTCCTGCCTCCAGCGTGTCAAAACCCTTAATAATCTTATATGTTTCAATAAGATCCCCTCCCGAAACGTTGCCTATTTCCTTCGCTCCATAGATGCTGCTGCACCCGCTGAGTTTCTCCAGCACTTTTGTCTACCTTCAATTTTCCAGCATCTGCAGTTCCTTCTTAAACACGATATCCTCTCATCCTTCTAAACTCCAGAGTGTACAAGCCCAGCCGCTCCATACTCTCAGCATATGACAGTCCCGCCATCCCGTGTACATTAGACGGCCATTTTGTGAGAGGATTGAAACATGACCCTGAGGAACAATGAATGGAGAGAACTGGACCTCACCACGATAAAACTGGCACATTAAACATCACTCTTCTGACATTATATTCTTTCTCCTCAGTATTCTGACCTTTGGCCGCTCTGACATCCAAATACCTTCATGCAAAGAAAAGTCGTTTTGCTGGAAAAAAGAATCCAGCACAGCAGTTAATTTCAATCGGTGTCCCGCTGTTTGCAAGGATTTGCTGAATTTCCTCTCAGTGAAAAATCTGAGAGCTCACAGCTCGTGTGACTGTTGATGAGACAGAAGGAATCCAATTAATATTTCACACGTTTGCAATCCCTAATCACACAATTGATCATTAAGTTTGCTAATTTAAAAAGGAATTACTTTTTGGAAAGTAACACAAACAATCTCAGTGCAGTCTGAGTTTAGTCTATTGTCACGTGTGCCGAGGTACAGTGAAAAGCTTTTGTTCCGTGCTAACCAGCCAGCGGAAAGACGATATATATGAGTACAATCGAGCCGTTTGCAGTGTGCAGATGCATGATAAAGGGATAACGTTTAGTGCAAGGTAAAGCCAGCAAAGTCCAAGTAGACAAAAGCGCTGGAGAAACTCAGCGTTTGCAGCAGCATCTATGGAGTGAAGGAAATAGGCAACGTTTCGGCCCGAAACCCTTCTTTAGACTGATGTGGGGTGGGGGGGGGGGGGGAGAAGAAAGGAAAAAGGAAGAGGAGGAGCCCGAGGGCTGAGGAGAGCTGAGAAGGGGAGGAGACAGCAAGGGCTACCGGAAATTGGATAAGTCAATGTTTATGCCGCTAGGGTGCAGACTGCCCAAGTATGCTCACTCTGTTGGAATATGACGTGCTCCTCTTAAAACCACAGTCCAATCAAAGATAGTCCGAGGTAGATAGCAAAGGGGGCAAAATTGTTTTAATTCATAGTCACCAAGAAATTTAAATTAAAAATTAAAAATCTAAAATAGGTAAATATGTTACTGGTGACCACGGAGCATAGAAGGAATATATCGGGTAGATGCGCGGAGTCTCTTGCCCAGAGTCAGGGAATCGAGGACCAGAGGTCATAGATACAACGTGAAGGGGAAAAGATTTAATAGGAATCCGAGGGGTAACCTTTTCACACAGAGGGTGGTGGGTGCATGGAACGAGCTGCCAGAGGAGGTAGTTGAGGCCGGGACTATCCCAACGTTTAACAAAACAAGATTATTAAGGGTTTGGACAGGCTAGAGGCAGGAAACATGTTCCCGATGTTGGGGTAGTCCAGAACCAGGGGCCATCATTTAAGAATAAGGGGTAAGCCATTTAGAACGGAGACGAGGAAACACTTTTTCACACACAGAGTTATGTCTGTGGAATTCTTTGCCTCGGTGGAGGCTGGTTCTCAAGAGAGAGTTAGATAGTGCTCTTAGGGATAGAGGAGTTAAGGGATATGGGGAGATGGCAGGAACGGGGTACTGATTGGGGAGGATCAACCATGATCACATTGAATGGTGGTGCTGGCTCGAAGGGCCGAATGGCCTACTCCTGCACCTATTGTCTATTGTCTAATGAAATAGTTGGACAGGTACATGTATGGGACAGGTTTGGCGGGACTTGGACCAAACGCAGGCAGGTGGACTAGTGTAGATGGGACATGTTGGTGGGTGTGGACAAGTTGTACCGAAGGGATATATGACTCGATGATTCTATAACACTGAAGTTCACATCTTTGATTCACACTCACCACCATTGTAGATGTAGCCCAGTCCATCACACAGACCACACTCCCCACCATTGTAGATGTAGCCCAGTCCATCACACAGCCCACACTCCCCACCATTGTAGATGTAGCCCAGTCCATCACACAGACCACACTCCCCACCATTGTAGATGTAGCCCAGTCCATCACACAGACCACACTCCCCACCATTGTAGATGTAGCCCAGTCCATCACACAGACCACACTTCCCACCATTGACTCCATCTACACTTCACGCTGCCTCGGGAAAGCAGCCGACATCATCAAAGACTTGTCCCACCCCGGTCATTCCTTCTTCTCCCCGCTCCCGTCCGGCAGAAGGTACAGAAGCTTGAAAGCTCGCACCACCAGACTCAGGAACAGCTTCTTCCCCTCTGTTATCAGGCTTCTGAACGGCCATTCCATAAGCTAGGGTGCTGTCTGATTCACCTCTACCCCAAAAGGGGCAGAGGTTAAATGGAGGCCGCAGCATCAGAGCAAGGCGAGTGAGGCTCGTTTATTAGTGCGGGTGGATATCATGCAGATATTCTCATGTGATAGGAGCAGAATTAGGCCATTCAACCCATCGAGTCTACTCTACCATTCAATCATGGCAGATCTATCTCTCCCTTGTGCCTTCTCCCCATAACCCCTGACACCCGTACTAGTCATGAATCTGTCCATCTCTGCCTTAAAAATACCCATTGACTTGGCCTCCACAGCCGTCCGTGGCAATTAATTCCGCAGATTCACCACCCTCTGACTGAAGAAATTCCTCCTCATCTCCTTCCTAAAAGAACGTCCTTTAATTCTGAGGCTGTGACCTCTGGTCCTGGACTCTCCCACTCATGGAAACATCCTCTCCACATCCACTCGATCCAGGCATTTCACAAGTCGGGAATGGGCCTGTCCCACTTTCATGACCTAATTCACGACCCTTGACTCATACTCGCAGCGTGGTCATCACGAGGCCGTAGGTAGGCCGTGATGTAGGTTGTAGGTACTCGTGGCATCAAGTAGGTCGGGGCGTTTTTTCAACGTGATGAAAAATGTCCAGGAGTAAAAAAGGTAGTGAATTAAGTGGTGAAAGTGGGACAGTTTCAATGAACCGCCCCCTCATCCTTCTGAACTCCAGCGAGTACGGGCCCAGCACCGACAAACGCCCATCCTATGGCAAACAGAGAGAATCTAAGAAGATTATGACACAACTGTAAAGGTTAAAAAGATTAAACGTTTTTTTGTTTGTTCGTTTCTAAAGAGGAAGGACTCGTGGCACACTGCGTGATGTGCCATCACCTGCAGTTCCTCTCCGCTGGCCACATGCTCAATTGGGTGCCAGTTGTCGTTTCAAGACCAGAAGGGGTCTATTGATTTTTAAATCTTCCTCCTACTGCTTGATCGCCATTGGCCAACTCGTTACCGCACAACATTTAATGCCATGCAATCAATAATTGCCACTGAGTATTCACTGTTAGAAGATGAGCCACAGAACCACTTAAAAAGGAATCGAAGGGCCAACACAGAATAGTAACGTACAAACTTCACATTAGTGATGGACTGGATGAGTTCAGATTGGCTGCACAGTCCTTGCCCTGCGAGAAAGGTAACTTAACAAAGACACCGAGTGTCGGAGTAACTTAGCGGGTCAGGCAGCATCTGTGGAGAACATGGATAGGTGACGTTTCACAGAGTGCTGGAGTAACTCAGCGGGTCAGGCAGCATCTGTGGAGAACATGGATAGGTGACGTTTCACAGAGTGCTGGAGTAACTCAGCGGGTCAGGCAGCATCTGTGGAGAACATGGATAGGTGACGTTTCACAGAGTGCTGGAGTAACTCAGCGGGTCAGGCAGCATCTGTGGAGAACATGAATAGGTGACGTTTCACAGAGTGCTGGAGTAACTCAGCGGGTCAGGCAGCATCTGTGGAGATTGGACGACTCTGGATTGCTTTCTCTGGAGCATCAGAGACAGAGGAGAGACCTGATAGAAGTATCTGAAGCGGAGGAAGGAACTGCAGATGCTGGTTTAAACAGAACATAGACAGAGAATGCTGGTGTAACTCAGCGGGACGGGCAGCATCTGTGGAGAGAAGGAATGGGCGACATTTCGGGTCCAGACCCTTCTTCAGACTGAAAGTCAGGGGAGAGGGAAACGAGAGATATGAAGAGGTGAAAGAAACAAATGGGTGAAAGGTATGACAGGAACCTATCAAAGCAAGCAACGATGATGAATGCAAGATGGAGCCTTGTGTCAGGTGATCTGTGTGCTGCTCATGCATGCAGTCTGTGGTGTGTTGTGTATTGTCTGTGTGTGTATTGTGTACGGGTGTGTTATTTGAGTGTAGGAAGGAACTGCTGATGCTGGCTTAAACCGAAGGCAGACACAAAATGCTGGAGCAACTCAGCAGGACAGGCAGCATCTCTGGAGAGAAGTAATGGATGACGTTTCGGGTCGAGACCCTGTCATAGTTTGTGTGGTAGGTGTGGTGCATCTATTTATATATGCGTTGTGATCTGTAATTGGCCTGGAGCATTCTGGTCAGACTGAAGAAGGGTCTTGACCCAAAACGTCACCCATTCCTTCTCTCCGGAAATGCTGCTTATCCCGCTGAGCTTCTGCAGCATTTTGTGTCTATCTCAAGTATAGACCAGCATCTGCAGTTCCTTCCTAAACTGTTGGAAAGAAGGTTGGATGTGGGGGGAAAGACTATGGGGCACAATCCTAGATGCGGAGAGCAATGGTCCTGCATTGTGCTTCTTCCTCCCTGTTATCAATTACAAATCACAATCACAATCACAGTCACTGTCACAGTCACGATCACAATCACAATCACAGTCACTGTCACAGTCACAGTCACAGTCACAATCACAAATCACAAATCACAAATCGCAATCACAGTCACGATCACAAATCACAAACAATCCCAATCACAATCACAAATCACAATCACAGTCAGTCACAATCACAAATCACAATCACAAATCACAATCACAGTCACGATCACAAATCACAATCACAATTCACAAATCATAAACACAATCACAATTACAAATTACAATCACAAATCACAATCACAAATCACAATCCCAGTCACGATCACAAATGACAATCACAATCACAAATCACAATCACAATCACAATTCACAATCACAGTCACAATCACAAATCACAATCACAAATCACAAATCACAAATCACAATCACAATCAGTTACAAATCACAATCACAATCACAATCACAAATCACAATCACAAATCACAATCACAAATCACATTTCACAACACAATCATAATCACAAATCATAATCACTAATCACAAATCACAATCACAAATCACAACCTCAATCACAAATCACAAATCACAATCACAATCACAATCACAATCACAATCATACATTATTAGCCTGCAACATACGAGGAATTTCATTTGCCAAGACAGTCATACAAATAAAAAGCAACGGAACACACATCTCAGGCATCTAAATGGTCCTTCCATAAGCTAGTGTACTTGACATCGCCGATCTACTGGACTCTGACAACTTCTATTTATTTTCCAGACACACGTTATTTACCTGTGAACGAGGAGAATGGCACAGTCCCAGTTACTATGAGATTGCACTCGGAATGGTCAGCTTTTATACGGATTTTGACCTTTGAAATTGTGCGCACTTTCCAATTTCTTATCATCAATAACAAGGCGTTCTCAAAACATCAATACACAACTGCAATAACACTAATAGAGGTAAACCTACATGCTATTTAATCCTTTATTTAATTTTCAATGTTAAGAACCTTGTGTGTGTCAAGGAGCACCCATGCCAAAATATTGGGGTACGTCATTGAAAATTAATGAGCGTCAATGAATTCCTAAAGGGCCTGTCCCACTTTTTCGGCGACTGCCGGCATCCGTCATAGTCGCAGCAGGTCGTCGAAAATGTTAAACACGTTGAAAATCCAGCGGCGACCAGAACAAGGTACGACTCTTTGGGCGACTACTCACGACCATACAGGCTTCACCCCGCGACATGTCGCCTGTACGGTCGTGAGTCGTCTCCTCAGTCGCCCAAAGAGTCGTAGCGTCTTTCTGGTCTTCGCTGGATTTTCAACATGTTGAACATTTTCGGCGACCTGCAACGACCTATGACGGGTGCCGGCAGTCGCTGAAAAAGTTGCGTAAGTGGGACAGGCCAATAAAGGTTGTTGTGCTATACAGCTATCCGAACCTTTGTCATACTGCAGCTTCCACATACTGTCTGATTCACCTCTACCCCATTGCGGACATTGGACTTTGTCTGTGGGACTGATGCGCTACAATGCTGAGAACTATATTCTGCACTCTGTATCTTCCCCTTTGCTCCACCTAGTGTACTTGCGTTTGACTTGAACGCATTTATGTATTGTATCATGTGACTTCATTGGATAGTGTGCAGAACAAAACTTTTCACTCTACACGTGACAATAATTAACCTGAATCTCAATAGAATTATTAGAGGCATGGACGGAGTAAACAGGTGGAAATATCACAGACTAGCGGGCATAGCTTTAAGGTGAGAGGGGCAACGTTTAAAGGAGAGTTTTCTTTACACAGAGGGTGGTGGGTGCCTGGAACGCGCTGCCTGGGGTGGTGGTGGAGGCAGAATCGATAGTGGCTTTTTAGAAGCTTTTGGATAGGCACATGGATAGGTTGGGAAGGGAGGGATATGGATCGCGTGCAGGCATAGGAGATCAGTTTAACTTGGTATTATGCTGAAGAAACTCAGCGGGTGCAGCAGCATCTATGGAGCGAATGAAATAGGCAACGTTTCGGGCCGAAACCCTTCTTCAGACTGGTTTCAGCCCGAAACGTTGCCTGTTCAGTCTGAACTGGGTTTCGGCCCGAAACATTGCCTATTTCCTTCGTTCCATAGATGCTGCTGCACCCGCTGAGTTTCTCCAGCATTTTTGTCTACCTTCGATTTTCCAGCATCTGCAGTTCTTTCTTAAATATCTTGGTATCATGGACACAGTGGAGGCGGGTTCTCTGGATACTTTCAAGAGAGAGCTAGATAGGGCTCTTAAAGATAGCGGAGTCAGGGGATATGGGGAGAAGGCAGGAACGGGGTACTGAGTGGGGATGATCAGCCATGATCACATTGATTGGCGGTGCTGGATCGAAGGGCCAAATGGCCTACTCCTGCACCTATTGTCTATTGTCTGCTGTTAAAGGGTCTATTCATTGAGTTACCATTCTATTTACTGCTAACTGGGTTTAATAAGGTTTTAGGAAGTAACTTTTACAATCTCTTAAATTGTGCACTTAAATTGTGACCATTTCCACAAGCTAAATCTTCATTGTTCGATGGAATGTACGTGGCATGATGCCTAATGTTATTCTGTGGCAGTCTGGTGGAAGATTTCTTCTGGACAAAAACGAAGTGGTTAAAGAATGTAACAATATTTTTGTCAAGTGATATCAGAATCAAGTTAAACGGCAAATCATTAGAAGGAATTTTTATCTGAAGAATTTGAATTAATTTCCAAGAATGAATACAGAATAGTTACGTTGGGCGTCACGGTGGCGCAGCGGTAGAGTTGCTGCCTCACAGCGCCGGTTTCCATCCCGACTACGGGTGCTGCCTCTGCGGAGTTTGTACATTCTCCCCGTGATCTGCGTGGGTTTTCCCCCAGATCTTCGGTTTCCTCCCACACTCCAAAGACGTGCAGGTTTGCAGGTTAATTGGCTTGGAATAAGTGTAAATTATCCCGAGTGTGTGTAGGATAGATGTTCATGAAAGAACTGCAGATGCTGGAAAATCGAAGGTGGACAAAAATGCTGGAGAAACTCAGCGGGTGAGGCAGCATCTATGGAGCAAGGGAAATAGGCAATATTTCGGATCGAAACACTTCTTCAGTGTTAGTGTGGGGGGAGATCGCTGGTCGGCGGGGGGAGGGGGGTGGAGGGGGGGGGGGAAGGGCCTGTTTCTGTACTGTATCTCAAAACTAGACTTGGCACAGTCACTGAAACTTCTGTCCATGAAAAAAACGCGTTGAATCTATGTGAAAATACAAGTGGCTTATCCTTGTGATATAAGGACAGGCTCTCAAGGGTCCCTCAAATAAATCCAAATATACAAACAACAGAATAGAGCAAAGATAGACACAAAATGCTGGAGTACCCAAAGTGCGAGCCGTACTGTACAATTCTCAGAGATACAGTGGAGCAGCGGTAGAGTTGCTGGCTCACAGCGCCAGAGACCCGGGTTCAATCCCGACTACGGGCGCTGTCTGTACGGAGTTTGTACGTTCTCCCCGTGACCAAGTGGGTTTTCTCCGGGTGCTCCGGTTTCCTCCCACGCTCCAAAGACCTACAGGTTTGTAGGTTAATTTGCTTCAGTTAAAAATTGTAAATTGTCCCTAGTGTGTGTAGGATAGTGTTAGTGTGCGGGAAGATCGCTGGTCGGCGCGGACCCGGTGGGCCGAAGGGCCTGTTTCCGCGCTGCATCTCTAAACTAAACTAAATAAAAACTGAGCGAGCTCTAATTTAAAGAAATATTCAAGCTAGTGAACGGAACAGCAGTCAAAGATTATTCACTCATTTGGAAAATAAGCAAATACACACACAGCATGTTCTCCTAGTATTGAAATATATGTAGACAAAGCTGCCAAGAAATTCATCTCCTTGGATCATGTGTTGTTTTACATAACACCATCAACATATTATACTCTGCTCCAGGAGAACCATTAATGTCAAGGGAAAGCATGCAATGTACTGACATTATTTTTCAAGTGTGTTTTGGGCAATTGCTTATTATGCTTAACAAGATTATTGCGCTCACTTCAAACTAGTTTTCAAGTCTTTCGTTGTCAGAGTGAGGCCAAATGCAAAATAGAGTAACAACATCTCATATTTTGCTTGGGCAGCTTACGCCCCAGTGGTATGAATATTGATTTCTCTAACTTGACGTAGCCCTTTCATCCCCTCTCTCTCCACCTCTCCCCCACACAAGTCGTACCGGCTTCAAAGCCGTCTTGTTGAGTCTCATTGTCTGTAAAGAGCCTGTCCCACTTGGCCATCATTTGCGTGTCATTTACGCGACCTTCAAAAATGTGGTGGTCGCGTTGTGACGCACGGGTAGTGTGTGGGTAGCGCGGGACGGGCGCATGGAGAGGCGTGGAGGAGTGTGGAGCTGCGCGCGGTATCGCGCGGCGCTCCAGGATTTCGTGCTGCACGACATCTTCGCGCGCCACTGGCGTGGCGTATCGCTTACGCACGCGGACGTACCGCGGTCGCATGCTGACGTCCTGACCTCGTACGTGTACTGCGTGGTGACGCATGATTACGTTACCGTGCGTAACCATGCGCCGCCGCGGGCCGCCCATACGCAGATGGCCACAATGAGAAAATAATTACGCCGTAAGCATCAATGCTTTCAGAGTAATGCCTTCAGAGTAACACCTTAATAAGTATTTTTGAAACATCCTAAGTTAAGTTTCATAAGTTAACATCCAGGTAAGGATTGCAGATTTTATATCCGAAAAGAACACTAGTAACCAAATTAGTTTTTTTTAAATAACCACCAACAATTTTACTAACACCATTTTTTTTTTAAATTGCTAACTAATTCTTAAGCTGGGTTCAAACCCTCAAACTGCTATCTATCTTTCTTATATTACTAAAAGTCTGATCTTGACCGCTTTTGGCTCGCTGTGGTGTGATTTCCGAAAGAACGCCGCCACCTTTCGGCCGTCATTTTTGGCCACCTCGCTCAGAGCTCCCGTCTGCCTTCCGGGACCAGAGGATGTTTCCAATCGATGAAAAATCAGAGATATATTAATGTTTTAAAAAATTCCCCATTCTCTCTGCTGCCCCCGCTGGCGGCAGGGGAGAGGGACTATAAAATCCGGAAGTATAGTTCCTCACTCAGTCTCTTCCAGACCCAGGAAGTGAGAGGGTCACGGCTCTCTGAGCTGCGAATAACACTGAACGCACGTCTACTCCACGGTGAGTCCCCTCGATGCGGCTGTAAAGTGGCTGCTGCCCAATTGTTTGCCTCGCCTTTTTAACAAGTTTGTGTTCACAAAATTAATTTTGGTTGTCGGGTGGCTGCAGCCAAATTGTTTGCCTTGGCTTGGCTTTTAAAATCGTTGCAACAGTTGGCTGCCAGCCCAAGAATCCATTTGGCCTACAATGTCTATACTAGCCCTCTGGAAACCAGTACCTTCGGCCCAGAACACCCATACTAGCGCAACAGAAAGCTCCCCTCTCCACTGGCGAGCAATGTTGGAATTGCTGGAGAGGTGGAATATTGCGTTGGTGACCAGCCCTCCCGTGTGATGCTGGGACCCAACTCGTTTTCATCTGGCGCACAGCCTGTTTCCTTTATCATCGGTACTTTGTTGCATTCCTTTCATCCATTTGTTCTATATATATATGACGATACTGTATAGTATATGAGGGTTTTTTCTTTTCTTTTTTCTTTTATTCTCTCTTGTTTTGTATGGCTTTGTAAATATTTGTTTAGTGTATAAATATAAATAATATGGTGTACGTATAGCTGCTGGTGTACATATGGTATCAAAGGTATCAAAGGTATTTTATTAGTCACATTCACATACACCCAGGTGTAGTGAAGTGAAATGCTTCTTGCCATTTTGCAGCACACAAAAAAAAGAATACAGACATAACACCAATAAGAGTCTTAAACACAAAGAACATCCCCCCACAATGGCTCCCACCATGAGGGAAGGCACAAAGTCCAGTCCCCAACCCCAGTTCACCCATAGTCGGGCCCATTGAGGCCTCCACAGTTGCCTCTACGGAGGCCCGATGTTCCAGGCCGTTCTCGCCGGTTGATGTTGCTCCGGCGTCGGGAGAGTCCTCCCAGTGGCCTGGGAACCCTGGAACGGCCGCTTCCGCACTGGAGGCCGCGGCTTCCGAAGCCAACAAGGCCGCGCCGGTTGGAGCTCCACAACTGGCGATCTCATCTGTAAAGTTCAGCGCCGCCGCCCGCAGCTGGTCGCTCCACAGTCCCGCAGCTCCGCGATGTTTTCCCCAGCGATCCTCAGCTCACCGGAGCTCCAGCGCGGCGACCCGGGCAAGGCATCGCCCGCTCCGCGATAGCGCTCCAGCGCTGTGCCGCCGCCGAAGCCGAGGTTCTGGGCGGTCCCCGACAGGAAACGCCGCTCCAGGCCCGCTGGTAGGCCGCAAGGACGGGTGTACATATAGCTGCTGGTGTACATATGGTGTACATATTGCTGCTAAATTTGTATAAGATAATTATAGCAGCTGAATAAGTGGTGGGAATTAATAAGCTTTGGCTTCTTCCTGCTCCTTTTCGAACACATACAATTTCATTTATTTATAGATATTGCGTATGACACTATACATATTCTTGTTTTGTTTTTTTTGTATGCTGTTTCACACTTGCTTTTTATTCTTTTATTCTGTTCGAAATAAAGAATAAAATAAAATAAAATAAAATAAAATATATTTCTACATCACCATCTATATCTCTGGTTTCCCGCTCCCCTGACTCTCAGTCTGAAGAAGGGTCTCGAATGGGGTGCTGATTGTGGATGATCAGCCATGATCACATTGAATGGCGGTGCTGGCTCGAAGGGCCGAATGGCCTACTCCTGCACCTATTGTCTATTGTCTATTGACACGAAACGTCACCCATTCCTGTTCTCCAGAGATGCTGCCTGACCCGTTGAATTCCTCCATCTTTTTATGTCTATCTGCGATTTAAACCAGCATCTGCAATTCCTTCCTGTACATAGTTTTATTGTCTAATTGGTAAGCATAATGTGTAGTGCAAAGTAATTTGAAATGGGTGCATGCAAGCAATCACATCGTCTGCTTCTGAATGTAGCTAGAACATGTTCAGGAGCCTCAAACTATTTACACATCAAAATAGTTCATGTAATCATCCCGTCCTTAGAATATAGAACATAAAACAGTGGGAAGGAGTGTGTAGGAATGTACTTCAGATGCTGGTTTAAGGGCCTGTACCACTTGGCCATTTTTTCACGGACTGCCAAGCGTCATATCAGTGTCGCCAAAAGATTTAGAACATTTCAAAATCCAGCGTCGACAAAAAAAATGTTGCGACACTTTAAAAACCACCGTGGGTCAATAGGTCACCACGCCGCGTCACGCCGTGAATGTTTCGGTGACCTGATACGTCAGTCAATGATGCCGGCAGTCGCCGAAAAAATCGCCAAGTGAGACAGGCCCTTTAGACGAGCATCCGAAGGACATTCTTACACAAAACTGAAGGTAGACACAAAGAACGGCAGGTCCAGTAGATACTAGAGTAGAGAGAGTGGTGGAGGCCCGGGACAGTGAGGTCAGTGTGGGGAAAGGAACTGCAGATGCCGGTTTACATCGAAGGTAGACGCAAAATGCTGGAGTAACTCAGCGGGTCAGGCAGCATCTCCGGAGAGAAGGAATGGGTTAGAACTGCAGATGCGTGGTTTAAACTGAAGATAGATACAAAAAGTTGGAGTAACTCAACGGGTCAGACCGTTGATCTTGAGGGTGCGGAAGGTAACCATTCCCCTGGTCCTTCTTACAGGCCCTTTTGTCCAGCATCCCTCCACCCTCGACCCCGGTTCCCATTCTCGGGGTGAGCGGGAGATGAGCCTCAGACCTACTCCAGAACGGTGCTTCCACTAGCTAGGGTACTGTCTGATTCACCTCTACTCCATTGCGGACATTGTCTGTGGAACTGATGCGCTACAATGCTGAGAACTATATTCTGCACTCTGTATCTTCCCCTTTGTTCTATCTATTGGACCTGGTCTATTATCTAATTTGATTGGGAGGCATGCAAAACATTGCATTTTGGTAGACTTTGTATGTGAGTTACAGTGTGGAAACAGGCCCTTCGGCCCACTGAGTCTGCACTGACCGATGATCCTAGCACAGTAGCACTATCCTACATACATAGAAACATAGAAAATAGGTGCAAGATACTAACAAACCCCACAATTAAAATGTGGATTACAGAAATGACCGAGACCTTACATTTGGAAAAATTAGATTTGTCTTAATTGACAAACCAGAACTATTTTTCAAAAAATATGGTCTCCATTTATTGAATTTAAAAAAAAAGTAAATTGGATTAACACAAAATTAAAGTCACAACTTGAGTTTAGGGTTGGATGAACAACTATACTCAACATCTCCCGGATCTATCTCCACAATTTTTATATTTGTAATCTCCTTTCTTTCTTGCTCCCCTTTCCTTTCTATTAGCTTACAGTTTCTCTTAACTCTTTCTTTCTCTATTTATTTTCTTTAAAAAATTGAAGTTATGTAAGAACTCTGTAACCAGTTCGTCGTTTATTATCATTTGTACATATGCTTTCCATAAAAAAATAATTTATGAAAAAAATAAAATATGTGCAGGAAGAGGCCATTCAGCCCTTCGAGCCAGCACCGCCATTCATGGTGATATAGGACAATTAAATTCTTGCTTTGCTTCAGCACACAGAACATAGTAGGCATTTACTACAAAACAGATCAGTGTGTCCATATACCATGATATAAATATATACACACATGAATAAATAAAGTGCAAATAACAGAAAATGGTTATTAATAATCAGAGTTTTGTCCGAGCCAGGTTTAATAGCCTGATGGCTGTGGGGAAGTAGCTATTCCTGAACCTGGTTGTTGCAGTCTTCAGGCTCCTGTACTTTCTACCTGAAGGTAGCAGGGAGATGAGAGTGTGGCCAGTATGGTGTGGGTCTTTGATGATGCTGCCAGCCTTTTTGAGGCAACGACTGCGATAGATTCCCTCGATGGAAGGAAGGTCAGAGCCGATGATGGCTGATCATCCCCTATCAATAACCCATGCCTGCCTTCTCCCCATATCCCTTGATTCCACTAGCCCCATGAGCTCTATCTAACTCAAGAGATCCATACAGTGATTTGGTCTCCACTGCCCTCTGTGGCAGGGAATTCCACAAATTCACAACTTTCTGGGTGAAGAAGTTTTTTCTCACCTCAGTCTTAAATGGCCTCCCCTTTATTCTGAGACTGTGGCCCCTGGTTCTGGACTCGCCCAACATTGGGAAAATGTTTCCTGCATCTAGCTTGTCCAGTCCTTTTATAATTTTATATGTTTCTATAAAATATCCCCTCATCCTTCTAAACTCCAGTGAATACAAGCCTGCAACTCCAGTGAAACAAGAATACAAGCATACAGGAGGGACAATTTACATTTATACCGATTAACCTACAAACCTGTACGTCTTTGGAGTGTGGGAGGAAACCGGAGCACCCGCAGAAAACCCACGTGGTCACAGGGAGAACGTACAAACTCCATACAGACAGCACCCGCAGTCGGGATGGAACCGGGGTCTCTGAACAGCCGCAACTCCACCGCTGCGCCACCTTACCGCTCCCCTAAACTTTGGGAATTTGGTGTTCATCCAATTGGGTTGTAAGCTACCCAAGTGGAATAGCGTCATAGAATGAAGCAGCGTGGAAAGAGGCCCTCCGGCCCAACTTGCACACATAGACCAACACGTCACAGCTACACTAGTCCCACCTGTCTGTGTCTGGTCCATATCCCTCCAAACCTGTCCTATCCATGTACCTGTCTTAACCGTTGCAATAGTCCCAGCCTCAACTACCTCCTCTGGCAACTTGTTCCACACACCCACCATAGGAATTTCCTTTTAATTCTAAACGTTAATGTTAAAAAGTTTTCTCTCACAATTGTTTATAATGATCAAAACTCTTTTAGTGTAGTAAAAGTAATAATTACTGTGTTATTAATTATAACTATATATATAAATGTTTTCTAATATTTATAATAATTTTAGTTAAAAAATGTAAAAGCAATAATAACATATTTTATTAGTAATTATAATTAAAACAATTATAACTTGTTTTCTGATATTTAAAAATATAAAAAGATAGGGTGTATACAGAAATTAGAAATTCTCCAATTTCAGGTAGTCCCTGTTTTCTCCCTCCTTCCCCTCCCCTTCCCAGATCTCCCACAGCCCACTGTCTCCGCCTCTTCCTTTCTGCTTCCCTCCCCCCCACCCCCACATCAGTCTGACAGTCTTAAATATAGCCAATGAACTGGCCTCAACTACCCTCTGTGGCAGAGAGTTCCAGAGATTCACCACTCTCTGTGTGAAAAAAGTTTTTCTCATCTCGGTTTTAAAGGATTTCCCCCTTATCCTTAAGCTGTGACCCCTTGTCCTGGACTTCCCCAACATCGGGAACAATCTTCCTGCATCTAGCCTGTCCAACCCCTTAAGAATTTTGTAAGTTTCTATAAGATCCCCTCTCAATCTCCTAAATTCTAGAGAGTATAAACCAAATCTATCCAGTCTTTCTTCATAGGACAGTCCTGACATCCCAGGAATCAGTCTGGTGAACCTTCCCTGCACTCCCTCTATGGCAATAATGTCCTTCCTCAGATTTGGAGACCAAAACTGTACGCAATACTCCAGGTGTGGTCTCACCAAGACCCTGTACAACTGCAGTAGAACCTCCCTGCTCCTATACTCAAATCCTTTTGCTATGAAAGCTAACGCAGTCTACTTAACCATCATCATTCATTTAACGCCAACTACTGCGGACTACACTCCACTACTATCCTCATTCTTCTCTACTTTCTCTTTTCTCTTTTTCTATTACTGGTTAAAGTTTTTTTTTTAAAGTTGTACACAAAATGTATTATGTTGCTTATCGTGATTAAGATGTATGTACGACGCTTCTAATAAAAATGAATAAATAAATAAATAACTAAATAAATGAATAAAGAGATACAGCACGGAAACAGGCCCTTCGGCCCACCGAGTACGCACCGACCAGCGATCCCCATAAATTAAAACTATCCTACACGCAGGAGGGACAATTTACATTTACACCAAGCCAATTAACCTTCAAACCTGACACACTAGAGGCAGGAAACATGTTCCCGATGTTGGGGGAGTCCAGAACCAGGGGCCACAGTTTAAGAATAAGGAGTAATCCATTTAGAAAGGAGATGAGGAAACACTTTTTCACACAGAGTGAATCTGTGGAATTCTCTGCCTCAGAGGGAGTGGAGGCCGGTTCTCTGGATGCTTTCAAGAGAGTTAGATAGAGCTCTTAAAGATAGCAGAGTCAGGGGATATGGGGAGAAAGCAGGAACGGGGTACTGATTGGGGATGATCAGCCATGATCACATTGAATCGTACATTGAATCTCGAAGGGCCAAATGGCCTACTCCTGCACCTATTGTCTATTGTCCATTGTCTTCGGAGTGTGGGAGGAAACTGAAGATGTGGGAGAAAATCCACGCAGGTCACGGGGAGATAATCCACGCAGGCCACGGGGAGGCACAGACAGCGCCCGTAGTCACGATGGAACCTGGGTATCTGGCGCCGCAAGGCAGCAACTCTACCGCTGTGCCACCGTGACGCTCTGTCTTAATATATTTTACAACTGCTTCTTGGCGTGAGTGCCTTTCCTGATTAAGTCTTTCTCTTTTATACGGTTGTAGGGCTATGATCTGCACCATATGTGAACACACATGGGAAGAGTAGATAGGACAGCAACCGCTGCCTGGAGCGGAATTAGAACTTAAGTGAAGTGTCAGCTGATTCTGCCTGGTTGATGCCCTGTGTACGTTTAATTATCTCTTTGTCACTTGTAGTTTGTCAACCGACTGGGTTCATAACGCTGCTGACAATAAACATTGGGAGAACAGTGATATAGACCATGAGCCATGCCTTCAGTCAGAGGGTGGTGAATCTGTGGAATTCATCGCCACAGACGCCTGCGGAGGCCAAGCCAAGGCAGGGATAGATAGATTCTTGATTAGTACGGGTGTGTCAGGAGGTTATGGGAAGAAGGCAGGAGAATGGGTTTGTGTGGGAAAGATAGATCAGCCATGATTAAATGGCGGGGTAGACTGGATGGGCCGAATGGCCAAATTCTGCTTTGAGTATAGGAGCAAGGAGGTCCTATTGCAGTTGTACAGGGCCCTAGTGAGACCACACCTGGAGTATTGTGTGCAGTTTTTGTCTCCTTATTTGAGGAAGGGCATCCTTGCTATTGAGGGAGTGCAGCGTAGGTTCACCAGGTTAATCCCCGGGATGGCGGGACTGTCATATGATGAAAGAATAGATCGACTGGGCTTGTATTCACTGGAATTTAGAAGGATGAGAGGGTATCTTATCGAAACATATAAAATTCTTAAGTGATTGGACAGGCTAGATGCAGGAAACATGTTCCCGATGTTGGGGGAGTCCAGAAGCAGGGGTCACAGTTTAAGAATAATGCCGCTGTCCCAGTTAGGCAATTTTTTTTAGGCGACTACAGGCGAATAATCTGTTGCCACATGGTCGCCGGGGTGTCGCCTGTATGGTCGTGAGTCGTCTCCTCAGTCGCCCAAAGAGTCGTTGCGTCTTTCTGGTCGCCGCTAGATTTTGAAATGTTCAAAATGTTTCGGCGACAGTGGGTTTGACGCCAATGAGCGTAGCTTGACTTCTCCTGACGTAGGTGCTGTCGTAGGCTGTTGCCGGTGCTGACTTCAGTGAATTCCATTGGCGACTGATAACGTCAACCGGCGACAGGTACAGATGAATTGACTTACCTTGTCGTAGCTTGTCGCGGATGGACGTAGGTTGTCGTAGGTGTGGTCGTAGGTGGACGTCCTAACAGGTCGCCTGTTGCCGGCAGCTTGCCGTAGCTTGACGTCGACTAGGTGGTAGGTTGTTGTAGACATTGTCGTGGGGGGGTGCCAATCGCCGTTTTTTTAGCGACCTGCTACAACTGTGACAGTCACCGAACAAATCTCCTAAATCAGACAGGCCCATAAGGAGGAGGCCATTTAGGACTGAGATGATGAAAAGCTTTTTCACCCAGAGATTTGTGAATCTGTGGAATTCTCTGCCACAGAGGGCAGTGGAGGCCAATTCACTGGATATATTTACGAGCTAATTAGATATAGCTCTGAGGGCTAACAGAATCAAGGGATATGGGGAGAAGGCAGGAACGTGGTACTGATTTTGGATGATCAGCCATGATCATATTGAATGGCGGTCCTGGCTCGAAGGAGCGAATGGCCTACTCCTGCACCTATTTTCTATGTTTCTAGGTTTCTGTGCTCCTATCACTTATGTACTTATATGCTGTGGTTTTGATCCCCTCTCCCCACAATAGACCATTTGAGGGACTTCATGAAGTGAGAGGAAAATGCACCTGGCACAACATCAACCAAATTTCTTCATCAATATCTCTTTTGTTTGTTAGTTAGATAGTTTAGTTTATTGTCACGTGTACCGAGGTACAGTGAAAAGCTTTTGTTGCGTGCTAACCAGTCAGCGGAAAGACAATACATGATTACAATCGAGCCGTCCACAGTGTACAGATAGATACATGATAATGGATTATTGTTTAGTGCAAGAGAAAGTCCAGTGAAGTCCGATTAAAGATAGTCCGAGGGTCTCCAATCAGGTAGATAGTAGTTCAGGACTACTCTCTGGTTGTGGTAGGATGGTTCAGTTGCCTGATAACAGCTGGGAAGAAACTGTCCCTGAATCTGGAGGTGTGCGTTTTCACACTTCTGTACCTCTTGCCTGATGGGAGAGGGGAGAAGAGGGAGTGGCCAGGGTGCGACTGGTCCTTGATGATGCTGCTGGCCTTGCCGAGGCAGCGTGAGTTGTAGATGGAGTACAACTGAGGTTGGTTTGTGTGATGGTCTGGGCTGCATCCACAACTCTTTGGGATTTCTTCTGCTCTTGGCTGGATCTTTTTCAAAACTATGCTGTGATGTATGTCATTCAAGCTTCTATACCAAGCATCACAAAGGGTGGTGGGTGAATGGAACAAGCTGCCGGAGGAGGTATTTAAGAAGGAACTGCAGATGCTGGAAAATCGAAGGTAAACAGAAGTGCTGGAGAAACTCAGCGGGTGCAGCAGCATCTATGGAGCGAATGAAATAGGCAACGATTCGGGCTGAAACCCTTCTTCAGACTAATGTGAGGGGGGGCGGGGGGACGGTTCATGCCACTGGGGTGCAGACTGCCCAAGTGGAATATGAGGCGCTGCTCCTCCAATTTCAGGTGGTGCTCACTCTGGCCATGGAGCAGGCCCTGGACAGAGAGGTCGGGTTTGGAATGGGAGGGGGAGTTGAAGTGCTGAGCCACCGGGTGATCAGGTTGGTCAATGCCAGAGGAGGTAGTTGAGGCAGGGACTATCTCAACGTTTATGAAGCATTTGGACAGGTACATGGATAGGACAGGTGCAGAGGGATATGTGCCAGATGTGGGCAGGTGGGACGAGTGTAGATGGGACATGTTGGTCGGTATGGGCAAGTTCGGCCAAAGGGCCTTGTTTCCACACTGAAATGACTACAACTCAACTCAATGATGGGTGGAAGGAAAATAAGCCACAACGTGATGAGTGCCTGAAAAAAGAACAGCAGAGTAAACGAAAAACAGAGAGAGAATTGTTACGCAACTCCAGAGGAATGGCAAGTTTGAGAGTGAGAGAGGGCTTACCTCATTCAGGACGGTGAATGATAAGGCAGTGACAGCTTCAACTCCCCGTCTGTGAGATTTGCAAAGTCACGGTGGTGCAGCGGTAGAGTTACTGCCTCGCAGCGCCAGAGACCCAGGTTCCATCCTGACTGTACGGAGTTTGTACCTTCTTCCCGTGACCTGCGTGGGTTTTCTCTGGGTGCTCCGCTTTACTCCCACACTCCAAAGATGAGCCAGTTTGTAAGTTAATTGGCTTTGGTAAAATTGTCAATTGTCCCCAGTGTGTGTAGACAATAGACAATAGGTGCAGGAGTAGGCCATTCGGCCCTTCGAGCCAGCACCGCCATTCAATGTGATCATGGCTGATCATCCCCAATCAGTACCCCGTTCCTGCCTTCTCTCCATATCCCTTGACTCCGCTATCTTTAAGAGCCCTACATAGCTCTCTTTTGAAAGTATCCATAGAACCGGCCTCCATCACCCTCTGAGGCAGATAATTCCACAGACTCACAACTCTGTGTGAAAAAGTGTTTCCTCATCTCCGTTCTAAATGTCTTACCCCTTATTCTTAAATTTTGGCCCCTGGTTCTGGACTCCCCGAACATCGGGAACATTTTTCCTACCTCTAGCGTGTCCAAACCCTTAATAATCTTATATGTTTCAATGAGATACCCTCTCATCCTTCTAAATTCCAGAGTGTACAAGCCCAGCCGCTCCTTTCTCTCAACATATGACAGTCCCGCCATCTCGGGAATTAACCTGGTGAACCTACGCTGCACTCCCTCAATAGCAAGAATGTCCTTCCTCAAATTGTGAGACCAAAACTGCACACAATACTCCAGGTGTGGTCTCACTAGGGCACTATACAACTGCAGAAGGACCTCTTTGGTCCTATACTCAACCCCTCTTGTTATGAAGGCCAACATGCCTCCACCAATGTAAAGCACTTAGGCCAACGAGAGTTGTTTTTTAAATGTGCTATAGAAATAAATGTGACTTGGTGACTTGCCATTCGCTTTCTTCACTGATTTTGGATGATGAGACATGATCAAAATGAATGGCGGTGCTGGCTCGAAGGGCTGAATGGCCTACTCCTGCACCTATTATCCATGTTTCTATGTTCTACGTCTATGTTCATCAAAGAAGGCGTTTGCTCGGCAAAGCGTCAATGCTGCCTGCCAGCCCCTGACAGAGTTAAAAGGATGGAGCTGATGGGTGAGGTAGTGAAGGAGAGCGCCCCGTGACTTTATCAGCGTCAGGAATACGACGAGGAGAAGTGAACGACGACTTGCGTCCTGTTCATCATCCCCTGCTCCTGCTGCGACGGTATCAAACAGCCAACTTGCAGCGTTGCATCTGAGGATCCTTCTCTTCTTGACGCCAACTGATCTGGTGTCAGGTTCTCACCCCGTCCAGAAACAGCCTGGTACAATTATCCAACATGAAGAGATATTTCATCGCCAGCTAACCACCTCCTCCCAGACCGCCCGCAGATCCATCCCATCTTGTTGTTTCTCTCCCCCTCGATCTGTCATGATCGGTGCCTGTACCTTCCAGCAGAAGCAACTTAATTAGAAATATGTGCCTCCCAACTCTTCTGCAGAGAAGCCAGCAAGGTGCAAATTGATGCAGGCTATGGGTATACTTCAAAGGAACATGTCTGTCAGCTATCTACGGAGCACCAAGTTAGTTTCAACTTTGTTAAAACCTGTGTATACCTTGCAGTGCACGTCATAATAAATGCGGAGCAATGTTTTCAGTAATATTTGTTCCTTCTGCTGAGAACTAAAACCATTTGATGTTTGTTGATACTGGTAGTTGCAGAAGTCAGTAAGAATTTATTTGAAGATAGACACAAGAAGAAGATGTTTCCACTAGTGGGAGAGTCTCGGACCAGAGGGCGCAGCCTCCAGAATAAAAGGATGTACCTTTAGGATGGAGATGAGGAGGAATTTCATCAGTCAGAGGGTGGTGAAGCTGTGGAATTCTTTGTCACAGAAGGCTGTGGAGGTCAAATCAATGGATATTTTTAAGATAGACTCTTGATTCGTACGGGTGTCAGGGGTTATGGGGAGAAGGGAGGAGAATGGGGTTAGGAGGGAGAGTTAGATCAGCCCTGATTGAAAAGGAATAGGTGACGTTTCGGGTCGAGACCCTTCTTCAGACTGAGAGTCGGGCGAGAGGGAAATGAGAGATTTGGATGATGATATCGAGAGAAAAAGATCAAATGAATGAAGGGAATGTAAAAAAAGTAAGGTTGCTCAAGGAAATGGTGGAGCCCACAATGGTCCCTTGTTGTCTGTGGGCTAGGTGATACAGATAGTGCTGGAATGGGTGGTCACGTCATAGTACGTCAGGGCTGCCTACATACTAGGGGCAATGTCTAAAGGGCCAATTAACTGACAAACCCGCACGTCTTTGGGATGTGGGAGGAAACCAGAGCACCTGGAGAAAACCCACACGGTCACAGGTAGACCGTGCAAATTCCACGCAGACAGTGCCCAAAGTCAGGATTGAACCCGGGTCTCTGACGCTGTGAGGCAGCGACTAACTCTACCAACAAAGCCACTGTACCACTTTACGCCATTCTGCCAGTCAATAATCAATAGACGATAGACATCAACATGGCTGATCATCCCCAATCAGTACCCCGTTCCTGCCTTCTCCCCATATCCCCTGACTCCGCTATCTTTAAGAGCCCTATCTAGCTCTCTCTTGAAAGTATCCAGACAACCTGCCTCCACCGACCACTGAGGCAGAAAATTCCACAGACTCACCACTCTCTGTGAGAAAAAGTGTTTCCTCATCTCCGTTCTAAATGGCTTACTCCATATTCTTAAACTGTGGCCCCTGGTTCTGGACTCCCCCAACATCGGGAGCATGTTTCCTGCCTCTAGCGTGTCCAAACCCTTAACAATCTTATATGTTTCAATAAGACTCCCTCTCATCCTTCTAAACTCCAGAGTATACAAGCCCAGCTGCTCCATTCTCTCAGCATATGACAGTCCCGCCATCCCGGGAATTAACCTTGTGAACCTACGCTGCACTCCGTCATTCCTTCAAGTCGATGTGACACAAAAGAATATTGCTTTTGTTTGCTTGTTTCCATGACCATGATGACTAATGTTTGATGCTCCACATTTTGACGCGGGCAGGTTTCAACATTGATGTTACTTCATGTGAATAAAAATTATTCGCTGAAGTCGCCTGCCTTCAGTATAACTATCCAAAATTCCAATTTTTTAATATACGATCAGTTTTTTAACAAACTGCTGCAAAACAGCCCTACAGTAAGTTTCACTCAGCTCCACTTGAAAGAACAGCTTAGTTTATTTTAGTTTAGTTTAGAGATACAAGGCAGAAACAATAGACAATAGGTGCAGGAGGAGGCCATTCGGCCCTTCAAGACTGCACCGCCACTCAATGTGATCATGGCTGATCATCCACAATCAGTACCCCGTTCCTGCCTTCTCCCCATATCCCCTGACTCCGCTATTTTCAAGAGCTCTCTCTTGAAAGCATCCAGAGAACCGGCCTCTACCACCAGAGAAACAGGCCCTTCGGCCCACCAAGTCCTCGCTGACCAGCGAACCCCGCACACTGACACCATCCTGCACACACACTATAACCATATAACCATATAACCATATAACAATTACAGCACGGAAACAGGCCATCTCGACCCTTCTAGTCCGTGCCGAACACATAATCTCCCCTAGTCCCATATACCTGCGCTCAGACCATAACCCTCCATTCCTTTCCCATCCATATAACTATCCAATTTATTTTTAAATGATAAAAACGAACCTGGCTCCACCACCTTCACTGGAAGCTCATTCCACACAGCTACCACTCTCTGAGTAAAGAAGTTCCCCCTCATGTTACCCCTAAACTTCAGTCCCTTAATTCTCAAGTCATGTCCCCTTGTTTGAATCTTCCCTACTCTCAGTGGGAAAAGCTTTTCCACGTCAACTCTGTCTATCCCTCTCATCATTTTAAAAACCTCTATCAAGTCCCCC